>NC_043702.1:72753504-72846744 GCF_006229205.1 Suricata suricatta
GTGTGTGTGTGTGTGTGTGTGTGTGTGTGTGTGTGTCACACATCTTGTTCCATTCATCAATTGATGGGCACTTGGGCCATATCCATAATTTGGCTATTATAGATAGTGGTGCTATAAATATCTGGGTGCATGTATCCCTTTGAATTAGTATTTTTGCGTTCTTTGGGTAAATGCCTACTAGTGCAATGGCTGGATAATAAGAGAGTTTTATTTTAACTTTATTCAAGAGTCCTCACACTGTTTTCCACAGTGACTGTACCAGTTCACATGCTCATGAGCCGTGCAGGAGGATTTCCATTTCTCCACATCCTCACCAACACCTATCCTTTCTTGTGTTGTTGTTTTTAGCCATTTTAACAGAAAAACATACTATCTTGATACTGCAGCATTGTGATATGAATCTACCAATATTCTATTTCAAAACTGTTTTTGGCTCTCCTAGGTTATTTGCATTTCCATATAAATTTTAAAATTAGCTTAATAAATTCTACACATTTTTTTGAAAATTTAATTGGAATTACAGTGACTCTAAAGATCAAATGGGAAAAAAGCTGATATCTTAACATAACAAGTCATCTGGTCCATGAATCTGGTATACCTTTCCATCCATTTAAGTCTTTAATTTCTCTCAATTAGAAAACTTTTAAGAACCATAAAAAGAGAGTTATTTCTTTAGATTCTTTATTCAATTAGAGAGAGAGACATTTCTGGTTCTTTCCTTTCCAATGTTTTTTTTTTATCCCCAACTCTAAATTTGGAAGAAGCTCCAAGTACTTTACCTCAAGTGCAAAGGAGAAAGAGGTCTATGTTGGGGCAGGGAGAAATTGGCATCTTCAGGATTATAAAATTGTACCAGCAACGCCAGCATTACGATCCTCCCACCAGTTCAACAAGATGGAAGCTCTACTCCAGGAGGATGCACTAAGATGAATCTCTCTCTCCTTCAGCACTCAATTCAAGTCTGAGGTTTCTCCCAGGAGTATCAGGCCACCAGCATTTCTAATCATCCTCCCAAGCTTGATGTCTTAGAATCTCTATTCTAGACAAGAGCAGCAGCGAGGTGTGGGGACTCTTTTCTCCATCCAGCACTCCTCACCCTCCTTGAAGGGCAGAAGCTCTACTCCAGGTGTGACAGGCTGAGAATACTGAGTCTTCATTGTCATCACCACAGCTCATTCATAGGCCAATGGGTTTCACACTGAGAAGGGTAAATTCAGACTAGAGGCTACCATTCCCATTCACTGTCCCACTGGTAGAGGAGGGATGTCACTCTGAAAGAAGACGGGTGCTGTCCTCAGCCCTGAACTGGAGCAAATAAGCAGAAGAGCTGCCCAGGGGAAGAGGCAGGATGTAAGAACAGAGAGCTCCATGACTCTTTCTAAGGAAATGGATTCCGTTTAGAGTAGAGTGAGAAAGTTCAAGTGCAAAGAAACTATGTCAAAAGCAATGGAGATTTTGTTGGAAAGTAATTAAGAAGAGGATGGTAGATTTATGAAAGCCGCCAGAACAGTAGACTAGTTAGAAGTTTAGAAGTAAAACATGCATGCATGATATTTATTTGGATTTTTGCATTTTCAATCTCCCTACCCTTGCCAAGGATTAAAAGTCTGTAGACGAGTAATTCTGGTCTTTGAGTTGCCCTCTCCACCATCATACTTCCTCCAACACTTGTCAACGCTGTCATTTTCACACACATTCTGTGGTGTCTCCAGCTATTGTCTCCAAATTATGCATATTACTCATCAATTATTTTTACTTATATGCTAAAATAAGTTAAAAATTTTAAGCTTTAAAGTTTAAAAGTTAAAACCAGTCAAAACATTATGAAAAATACCGTCTCTTCTTTAGCATGTGTTCTCCAGTGATTTTGGCTCCTGTAATTAGAATTACCAGTCTTCCTTCCTGGAATTCTTAATGCCTAATTCAGTTACTTCCCAAAGCAACTCGTGGGCCACTTCTTTCCATAACACCAAACTTGGCAAACAGCCTTTAACTTTAGCTTGAGAAATATTTCATGTATGTAAATTCATGTTCTTTAATTAATAGCAGTAAGTTAAATGGAGTCTTTTTCACAAATTTCATTAACAAATAAATTGTAGAAATAGAAAGCTTTCTAGTTTTTAAGGATATTACATGGGAGATGACAATTATTCTGACACAGAGGTTTATTGAACTTCAATTTATTTAGTAAGTAGATAAGTTAACAAAATTCAAACAGTAGCTAAACAATTTAGTCAGAGTGGAGAGAAAGCTGATTACTGTATAAACAAGGCATCAATGTTACACAATTAAATGATGGCTTATTTTTATTTGTTTACTGATCATCTTAGTATTCTAAATGTACTACTAGTATGGTTTCTGTTAATATACATACTTGTGGCCTGTAGAAGATCCTGTATTAAAATAAGAAAGCAATTTTATAAGAACAGAACACTAAATCTTGAATAAGATCTTTGAAAACACTTTTATATCTGAAATTCATAGTCTATGAGTCTTTTTCAGCTGTTTCTGCCAATAGAAATATGATCAATGGTTTAGGAGAAATGTACCTTTGTGAACTTCCCTATAAATTTCCTTTAACAGAATTCTCTGTTCTTAGTAGTAAAATAGAGTATTATATTTTTGGAATAAAAATTCACTCTAAAGATTAGATAAAATTTGTATTTAAGTATGCAACAAAGTACTGTCTGAATACTTAATATTAAAATAAGTGATAGTATGGGGCGCCTGGGTGGCTCAGTCGGTTAAGCCTCCAACTTCGGCTCAGGTCAGATCTCACGTTCGTGGGTTCAAGCCCCGCGTTAGGCTCTGTGCTGACAGCTAGCTCAGAGCCTGGAGCCTGCTTCGGGTTCTGTGTCTCCTTCTCTCTCTGTCCCTCCCCCTCTCATGCTCTGTCTCTCTTTGTATCAAAAATAAATAAAACATTAAAAAAAATTAAAATAAGTGATAGTATATAAATAATCTAATCTGTAAACTATAAATAATTGTCCAAGTTTGAAGATAATTTCCAGAATATTTTTGTGTTTAGATGTCAGCATCATCTAAGAAGATACATTTTTCTGGTACCTTGTTCCCCACCCCACCCCCGCTGCTTTCCTTTTGAATACTGAAAATTTTTCTTAAATATTTTTGAGGGAGATTCTAGCTTCCACTTCCATAGTTAATACTATGCCAGAAAATAGCATTTACAGGACTTAGAGCTGGAAAAGATAGTAGAACTTTGGTGTTTTATAGTTAGGGAAACTGAGTTCTAAAATTTTTGAGGAATTTTTAAGGCACCCACTGATGTAGCACCAGAATCTTCATTTTTTTAGTTTACTAGTCTTCTCATAATTACGAGAAGTTGAAACTCTTGTATTACAGTTCTGGTTGGAGGATTTTTGAGGGAAAGTGAAGCTTGATTTAGTTTTTATTATTCTCTCTTCTCTATTTTTCTCTTTTTCCAAACTTCATAATCAATCTTTCTTCTGCATGTCTCCCATAAACAAGTTATCTATTTTCAGTAAAGCCACATTTGATGTCAGGACTTCTGCAACAGGCAGTCACAGATGTCCTTTGTAGTAGTTGGTAATTTAATTCACTGCTTTATCAGTCAAGTCCAACAGCTACTGTTTGACAGGCAAGGGTTACCAACCTGGGTAGCTTTTGACATAGATTGTTTACTAGCCAGAATTAAAGATCAATGACTCTGGAGCTGAATCCTGCTGCAGGTGTATATTTCTTTGGTTGCAAAGAGTTTTAAAAAATTGAATCTGAATGCCTCTATTGAGGCCAGACTCACCGGTGTGTCACAGTTCCTACCTGCCTAGTACTTTTGTGTGTAACACCTGATGTTCAGTTTACCTTATGATTATGAAACTAAAACCAACATGAAAATAGCTTTGTGTTTGTCTCCTTTTGTTATTGGGAGAAGAGGGTGCATGGATCTTTTCTTCTCATAGAGATAATGTTTGGAGAGGATGACAACTGCCATCAGAGTCATACTGCTACTGACGTTTCAAAGACAAAAATCTTTGCACTTAATGTTTTGGGAAACCTTGAAAACATTCAAAATCTTTCCAGCTATACATAATAGATACATTTCATATCCTTCATTTGGTAAATAGAAAGTTGCATAATGTCTAGTAATGTGATTAAATGGGTCAGTTTTTAAATATAGTCTTACTTAAAGCTGATAACTTTTCAATTTTTTTAGAACACCTGATTATAAAATTTTTTAAAAAGGCATTTTAACATATATCTTTGAATATTATGGTATTAATACTTTTGTAGTCATAATTTTAACTAGAAAGACAGTAGCAATATTTTACTTAGCTTTTCCTAATATGGATATCATAATATTATTAAAAATTAAATATTAGCATTAAAATATTGCATTGTCTTTTACCATAAGTGCAATGACAAACAGTAAATTGTAAAGATTTTATAAGCTGATTAAATGCTATTAATGAAAGCTTTAAAATATATATAAATTATACTTTCATTTAGTAAGTTGGGAAATGATCATATTTGACTAAAATGGTTAAAAAAGCTAGCCTTACAAATGCTAAAAATGAATTTTTCTGTAAGAAATCTGTCATGAAAATTACATATGGTCTGCATAAAAACAATAAGATATGTTGTGTTGAAAATTTTGTTTAAATATGCCTCCTCTGCAAATGTATTAAAAATTAAAATAAAACAAATTATAATTTTCCATTCAACAAATCTTAACAAATAATGATTAATTTGAATCTGAATGAGCACCTCAAAACATCAGATAATAAAAGGGATTGGAATCGTGTTTGCAAACAACCAAAATTTTGAAAATTAATGCTGCATGATCCAAATATCATTCTTCATTGATGAAGAATATGTGACCTTTGTTTTGGGTATATATAAAATATAATTGTTCATACAGTTTTATCAAGAAGAACTTTCTGTTTTAAAGTTATTTGATATTTTTAGCAATAATATTGACAAATGATGTTTATCACTTTTTCATTACAATACTCTCAACAATTTTCATAAGCATCTATCAATGTACTTAATTATTTTGCTATTTGATATTTTGCTTATCCTTTCAAAGTGTGGAATATATAAAAATGGATTTTATTTTTTCCAATGGAATAGAGCTTTAAAATTTTTATATTTCTTAAAAGCACTCACTTCTATTGTATATTAGATCTAAACCAATGGTTTGATTAATATTAATACAGCCATGGATTTGTGTGTGTGTGTGTGTGTGTGTGTGTGTGTATTTCAAAATTTGTATTCTACATCACAACACTAGGAAAAAAAAATCTGTCCCTCTGCCGGACTAGTGTTAGTTTGATGATTATACTAATATTAACTGCTTCACTTGAGTAAGCAAAGAAGAAGTAAAATACCAGTCAGACCAGCTGTTAATTCACAGAGTGTTGTACTATGCTTATTAAAAATACCCAAAAGATGTACCTTTGTGGTTCAGTCTTTTGAATTAGAATCAGAATATTAATCATGCCTCAGGCCTAAATTAAACATTGGAAGGCCCCTTAAGAATTTTCACCAAATTTTCTTGGATTTTTCTTTATTGGGTCTTCCTGGACTCTGTTTAGCTCTGTAATTGCTTTGCTCCTTTGTTGATAGGTTAAAGCACAATGTGATTTTCTCCATGTCATAATATTTAAGAGGACGGCTCAATGGTCTACGCCAAGTTGCAACGTGCAGCTGAGACACTGATTTATAACAGACACAGTGTTTACAATGTCAAGTGTGAAGTAAGAACAATTATGTATCTCAAAGTCTGTAGTTCTAAAAGGATCTAAATCATTACTATCTTCATATCACTTATATATAAAGGGGTTATCCTTGTCATCCTGCCAAATTTGGTTGATCTTACATATACGAGTATGCATGCCAATGGAAGAAAAAAATAAAAAAAACATATCATGTTAAAAATATATTATTCTTTTATTTTAGAAAAATTCTCGTTACAGATGAATTACTATTACTATATGGACATAGTTTCAAGAGTAGAAGTGTGTCATTAACAGTATCATTTGTGCATCTAGCTGTCTAAGAACTGTGTCAAGAGTGCATTATTTATACTGGTGTGCCATTTGGACACACAAAAAGATGGCTTCATCTTGAATTCTTTTTTAATGTGTAATATATCTCTACTATTTCACTCTCAAGGTAAAGGGATGAAATAAAAATATATATTAATTCAAGAGAAACTGCATTATTTTTTAAAATAAATAATGATAACAAAGTGGCAGTGTTATTCACATATCACAAAATCTTACTTCCTATTTCTCAATTGAATTTTTGATAAATTACTAATATTTAAATAAGAACCCTGTTAATTATGAGCTCCCCACAATTATTTGTGGAAAGAAAAAACACATCTGCTGAACTGATATTTCAATATATTAACACATATTTTTGAAGCAACATGCTCTCATTTTTAAGGGCTTGCTGAATGATATTTTGGCCAAACTGATACTACATGAGCTTGGTGGTATCTATATATTATATAACACAACAGAATAATAAATATAGGTGTAGGTGATGAAAAGAAGGGGGGAAAAAGACTCTTTATCAGTTCCCAGCATTGTTAAGATAAAAATAACAAAAATATATATACTTGGGGGAAGATGCTAACAGCTTACCCACCACTATGTTCATTAGTTCCCATTAACTGAGGAAATACAAATTCATTTGACTTGATAGATAGCTAAAATAATATAGGGCCATATACTGTTATAAGTACTGTCGGTAGTTATAAATAACCTGGAGAGACAAGAACAGTAACAACAACAAAATAGCATGCGTTTCTGAAGGAACCATGAGCAGCGGCGGGTGGGTCCCTGGGGAGTCTGACTTTGTGAGTATGGCAGGGACAGTTCTTTGCTGTAAAACAGAATTTCACTGATACTCTCCCTAGACCTCACTCTCTTCCCTTCTCCTGAGTGCTTGGAGCTGCTTGGGTACCAGACAAGTACATTACTATTTATACATAAAAATGTATGGATTATGAAACACTCTGCTAGTTTAGTTTTCAAAAAATCAAGTGACATATTGTTAAATGTTTCTATCAGAAATCAGACTGTGACCAAAAAAGCACAGGCAACTGAAGAACTTATTTTTCCAAGGACCCTCCTTGATAACATTGGTTATGAAAATTAAAACAAATCCAATACAATGTCAAGTATTTAGCAAACCAAAGACTGATGAGATTATGAGTCGAGGTCATGAATCTCTTATATTTTCCCTAAACTTTCATAATTGGATAATTATTCTTTATAACCCAACTCTTACCATTATAACTATTTTGTCAGTTTTGGATTCTGTGTCTCCCTTACTCTCTGCCCCTCCCCCACTCACACTGTGTCTGTCTGTCTCTCTCTCTCAAAGATAAATAAACATTATTTTTTTTTTAAAGACTCTAAAATCATTTAACCTATCTGATGATTCATTTAGTTTTTTCCCCTTGACATTTATGTATTTTAAATCCTGGATAGTTGCCTGAAGAATTTTCCACATTCTAGATTTGGTCAATTCTCCTGTATTTACTATAAATTTAGAGTCACATTTTGAAATTTCACTAGATTCAAGTTCAACAGATATTCTGCACTTTGTATTTTTTTCCATAAGAACATGCATCTAGCTGTTATAATTTTAATGATGCTAAAACATATCAGTAATAAGCTAACAGAAGTATGAAAATACACTTCATTATTTTTAACAGCATAAGGTCAAAAACAGTGCATGTCTATCAGTGAGGGACGGGTTAAATAAGCAAGAGAATACTATGCAACTAAATAAAGAAATATAACATGATCCTCAGGGTATGGTGTTCAGTGAAGAAAAAGCATTTGGGAGAAATACAGTATGGCATATGTATGGCAGATATGTGGATGCTATAGTGTTTTATGTGCACAATATGCCATCATTTAAAAATAAGGAAATGTATGCATATATGCCTATGTATTTTATATTTAGTTATATTAAAATATGTGTATAAATCATGAAATTTTGTGAGTGTAGATGTTTCCCAGAGTGGGAGAGAAGGAAAGGGATGGATAGGATTGTGACAGAGGCTGGCACTTACTGCTTCATCTTGCAATTTTCTGTTTTGGAAAAGGTTTCTTTCCTTAAGCCTCAAGAACCAATCTCTCAGAACTTCCAACTTTTCTTCTCCAAGTTCCTCACCTCTCTCAGCCTTCACAGAATTGAAGAGAGTTGGGGCTTTGTTCTGGATGCGGCTTTGGCCTCAGGGATTATGGTGGCCAGTTTGATCTTTCCAAACCACTAAAAGTTTCTCAATTTCAGCAATAAAGGTGTTTTGCTTTCTTATCATTCATGTGTTTACCAGAGTAGCACTGTTAATTTCCCTCAAGAACTTTTCCTCTGCTTTCAGAGCTTGGTTAACTGTTTGGAGCAATGGCTTAATTTTCAGCCTATCTTGGCTTTCAACATGCCTGTCTCACTAGGTTTAATAATTTCTAGGTGATGATTCAAAGTGAGAGATGCATGACTCTTCCTGTCACTTAAACACTTAGAAGACATTGTAGAGTTATTCAGTGGCTTAATTTCAAGACTGTTATGCCTCAAAGAATTGGGAAATCCAAGGAAAGGGAGAGAGACAGGGGAACAGCCATTGGTGGAGCACTCAGGACACACCCAATGTTTATCCAGGGAGCTCGTGGTATTATATGGAAGCGGTTTGTGGTGCACAAAGCAGTTACAATACTAACACCACAGATCACTGATCACAGATAACCATAAAAATATAAAGTAATGAAAAAGTTTGAAATATTGGGAGAATTATCAAAATGAGACACAGAGATATGAAGTAGCCAATACTGTTGGCAAATGGGGGAGATAGACTTCCTTGATGCTGGGTTGCCACAAACCTTCAATGTGCAAAAAACTCAGTATCTGCAAAGCACAGTAAAATGAAGTGTGCCTATACAGTCAAATACTTTTGTTTAAATGTTGTTTGAAAAAATATTTTCCCTATGAGTGTGGTACAGGCAATTTATGTGTAGTTAGATTACCTTTTTTTCCCATTTGTTTTTCAATTCTAGGAATAGTTTTCTACTTTTTTATTTTTTAAAAATTATGTGAAGTTTATCATAATTTAAATTTTAAAACAAAATACTTTTAGAAGAGGTTAGCTTTTAGACCTATCTCCCATCACTATTCCACCTTCTTTTTCTTAGTAACCATGCTTATTTGTTTTCCATGCATAGGTTTAATAAAAAAAATTGTATTTCACCACAATTTGTGAACTTAAGTTATACTGGCCAAGAATTCCCTTAGAATAACTACATAAGAGATGTTAATAATAAAGAACTAGAGGTAGAAAGCATCAATCCAAAAACTGTACCAGCAATAATACAAACTACATTTCCTAAAGTAGCAGGTAAATTAAAACAAGTGATAAACAAAACTGTAACCCCAAGTCACATCTAGTATCTCAACAAGGCATAGAACAATACTCAATCTGAATCTGTGTAGAGACCAGGTAAAATAAGACAAAGAATAGAACTAAAGATATTATAATGTTACAGACTTTAATAATACCCTTAAAGTTTCAGAAAAACAATACTTCAGTATATTAAATATTAGTTGTTAATGTAAGAGAAGGGGAAACAAACTTAATATTGAAGTACAAGATAGCTAACTCAAGACATTTAATTGTCCAGAAATCTTTGGGAGATGCTGTGGTGTAATCCATCAGGTAGACAATTATCAAAAATGACAAGTTAGTAATGACTTGGCTGATGTTTGCTATGCCAAATATTGCTGAATGTTAAAGGGAGAAAAATCCTTCTTGATCCTAATTGGGGAGATAACTTCAGTATTATTGTTAAGAATGTTTAACAGGTCAAGAATTTTAAAGGAGAATTAGATAGATTACCACAGAAGAGACCTCTACTCTTTTGAATATTACAATTCTAGGTTTCCATTAATTGAACTGTTTAATTGGAAAACATCTAGGTTTAAGACTAGCTCTTCATTAGTTAAATGAATTGGAGAATTAAGTCAACTATCTACTTACTTAAAAAAAATATGTTTAAAAAAAACAAAAAAAATGTGTCTTCTTGAAAAGGTTAAATAATTTAATTTAAACTATTTTAAATGATTTAAACTTTTCTGTTTTTTTTAATTTTTCTCAGATTATCCACACAATTACCTAACATCTTTCATTCCTTTGACTGAAGAGATATAGTAATTTCTATTCTTGTCTATGATGTGTCCCTACAGGAGAGAAACATTTTTAATATTTTATATTGGTGAAACCACAAAAAAACTTTGTAATTTTAGATCAATGAAAACACATCAACAAATACAAGTTTTGTATGAATAATCACATATTCTGGTTAGGTTTTTCTATTTTTATTGCTGAGCTGGGATCATGAAGACATTTTTCCCTATCTTTAGGGCCATAGGCAATTTGTTCCATTAACATTTCTTTCTCTATACCATAAAAGGTTTACACAAATTACTATTACTATTGTTATTATTTGTGATTAGGCTCTCTAGCTTTGAAATGAATGACTTTAGCCAAAATAAGTCTTTAAATTGCTTCTAAATTTTACCGAATGTCAGTTGTAGATATTCTTTATATTTAACCTCCTTTTGGCCCTGTCCAAAGTACCCAGATTGTGGTTAATAAGTGTGGTAGGCTGAGTAGTTGTCCCTGAAGATATCCAGATATCTAATTAATTAGATATTTAATATGGAGCCTGAAAGTATTACATTATATGACAAAAGGGACTTTATGAATGTGACTAAATTAAGGATTTTGACATGGAGAGATTGTCCACGTGGATCCCAAATGTTGTCACAAGTGTCCTTACAAAAAGGAGGCAGAGAGAGACAAAAAAGGAAGGCAATAAAGCAAGGTGGTCTGTGCATGGCTTTGAAAATGGAGGAAGGGGCCAAGAGCCAATATAAGGAATGCAACTCTTAAAGTTGAAGGCAGGAGATCAGATTCTCCCAGAACCTCTGGAAGGAGCCCCGGTCTCCTAACATCTTCATTTTGGTGTAATGAAATTGATTTCAGACTTCTATCCTTCAGAACTGTTGAGAGGAATAAATGTGTGTTATTTTATGTCACCAAATTACAAATCCTTTACAGAGTGCCCTCTTCAAACCCGTATTATTCCTCCATTGGTTAAAACAGATCAGAAACTCCTTCTTAAAATGGGCTTCATGCATTTTGTCTTGGATTTAATGGCTTCAGAGGTGTAAAATTGGCTTGTATTCATGATTCATTTCAAGCTGAGGTATGGCTATAGGAAACACAGTGAAAATTTAGGCCAGAAGAGATTTTGTGATACATTTTACTCACCAAAGATTGCCATGGTTCATGTGACATGCTCAGTTTTCATGACACTCAAACTTCTGCATTTTGTGCTAACCCAAATAAAATCAATATTAATTTGAAAATGGATCTAGAATCACCACACTCAGAAGGAACATTGTTGTAATTTCAGTCCATGTCATTCCCCCACTATCTTGATAGTAATTGACCTCTGAACAGAATGCTTTAATTGCACCTCTTAGGAGCTACTAATCCAGTATATTTTAGGTTGTTGGCTTTCTCCCCATTATCCTGCTATTATTAGACTTATTCAGTTACTATTTATATAGAGATACCAAAAATATTGCAGTTAATATCCCCATCCTGAAACTTAAAAAAACAAAGGAAAGTAGCTCACATGTTCCTAATTAATATTTGGGAAAAGAGTTTTAATGAAGTAATCCATAGTCCCTCCTGGAATATTTATTTTTCAAGTCTAAACTATTCCTAACATTCAGAGCTTATATACTCTGAACAACCAAGCCAAACCAGAGCCCCTTTGAGGATAAACATACTTATCGAAGGAGAAACAAGGCATGTATGCCTGCTAAGGGAATTTTACAAGTATCTCTTTCAGTGCATACTAGGGCTTTGCACAGAATTGCACAAACTATAGCCAGCTACGGTTCTTCAACTGGGTCTTTGGAATAGACATTTGGAGACCAGTGAAATCCTTGAAATTTCAGGATAAAAATTTTTAGGATAGATACACAATGTGCAGGGACGCTTGGATGGCTCAGTCAGTTGAGGATCTGACTTTGTCTCAGGTCATGATCTCTCAGTCCTTGAGTTCGAGCCCTGCATCAGGCTCTGTGCTGACAGCCTGGAGCCTGTTTCAGATTCTGTCTCCCTCTCTCTCTGCCCCTCCTCTGCTCATGCTCCATGTCTCCCTCTCGCAAAAATAAATAAATGTTAAAAAAAAAATTTTTAAAGTACACAATGTGCATTTGTCTGAAAAAAATTTCTCAGATTTGTCAGATTTCCAAAGTAGTGTACAAAATACACTCCCCAAAAGATTAAGTAGCTTTGATAGATAAATATGATGTGTGATATATTCCTACGTGGATAGTCTGTGCTTTTAAAATTAGAGGTTTGGAAGGAGACATTGGAGATTTCAAGTGGGATATTCATGAGTGGCAGGAGAGCAAAGTCTAGATGGAAGATACAGTTTAGATTTCACTCTCTCTGATCTGGCTAGAACACTGAAGATATTAGTTCTTTTAAAATATCTCTGGAAAGGCTAACACAGTAGGTGTGTTTACAGCTCTTCAAAAGAACCAGATTGGGAGACCTGGAGATTAATGGTCTTTGTTGTAAGAGGCCAGGTATAAAGTCAGGAAGCCTCCTAGGCAGTCCTCGACATTACCATGGCAGTGGATTTGTGACCTGACCTAGAGAGGCAACTTCTGTTGAAGAGAGACAGATCCTTCACATCTCTGGGCCACAGTTCTTTAAGAAATGAAATAAAACCTCTGATTGGAGAATAGCGTTTAACTTTGTATTTAAAAAAAATTAATGTTTATTTATTTTTGAGAGACAGAGATCTACGGAACATGAGTGGCGGAGGGGCAGAGAGGGAGACTCAGAATTGGAAGCAGGCTCCATGCTGTCAACACAGAGCCTGATTAGGGGTTCCAATCCATGAACTGTGAGATCATGACCTGAGCCAAGGTTGGGTGCTTAACTGACCAAGCCACCCAGGGGCCCCAGTGTTTTATTTTTTTAATTTTTATCTTTTTTAATACTTTTTATTTTTTAAAATATAGTTTATTATCAAGTTGGTTTACATATAACACCCAGTGCTCTCCCCATAAGTGCCCTCCTCCATGACCATCACCTCCTTCGCCTTTCTACCTCCCCCTTCAGCCCTCAGTATTCAGGAGTCTTTCATGATTTGCCTCCCTCCCTCCCTCTCCCTAACTCTTTTTCCCCCTTTCCCTTCCCATGGTCCTCTGTTAGGTCTCTCCTGTTAGACCTATGAGTGAAAACATATGGTATCCGTCCTTCTCCCTAGTGTTTTATTTTTTTAAGGTGGCTACACTGCAAGTATTAAAGAACCCAAGATAGAAGGAATACAAAGCTGTTAGATAAACTGATGAAACTGAATATCACTGGAGATGAGACCTACACATTTTTTTAGTGAATAAGACTTATCAAGTACTTGATTATTTGTGTCTGAATTTAATTTACATAGTTCTTAAGACAAAACTCACCTTTCTTGAAAATATACATATTTATATTTTGGAGGAAGGATTCAATCCTGTGGGATATCATTTAAAAAGTGGCTTACTTCTGAGTAATATTCTTTGTGGTTAGAAATTAAAGTGTTCCAATGTGATCATCTGGACTTAAAGCATAGTTTTGTTTTGTTTTTTGCTAAAGAAATATTGGTATATTCTATATCCTGGTTAATCAAGCTATTATTTTGTATCCACGTCTCTCAAATTTTAGTATCTACAAGAATCACAGAGGAGCCGTGTTAAAATGCAAATTCTGATTCATTTTTAACAGACTCACAAGAGGAGCCAATATTGCTAGTCTCTAGACCACACATTGAGTATGAAAGCTCTATATAATATGCCTATTATGTTTCTTCAATACACTATGCAATTAAAACATGTCCAATTTCATATAAGAGGCTTATTTTTGTAGAGACTGTGCACATTCAACTAAAAATAAATTTATGAAATAACTCTATACTGAAAGAGATAGCAGTTTATAACTGAAGTAATATTAAAATGCCATGCTCAAAGTAAGAGTTTTAGGTTAGAACCTTTCAAAAATTGATTTTCCTGATGACTCCAGAGCTGTATAAAGTATCTTTGCTTAGTACTATTGTCATAAATGTTTTACTTCTTTTTAGTGGATACTTTTACATGGTTTATGAGATTAGAAAACTGGAAAGTCTTACTGACAATTTCACTCACTTGTTTGAATGGTGAGATAGCTTCTGGCAATAGTTATTTTGGAGAGTGATTTAAAAATACACACACACACACACACACACACACACACACACACTGCATTCAAAGTTCAATGTTCATATGTAAAACTGAGTCGGATGTACCCTGTTCAAATCTGCAATCAGCACCTATTTAACCTGCTGAGAACTGGCAGTGTTTTGGACCACTGTGTAGTTTGTTTCCTAATGTACAGTAAATTTCTTTTAAAATGGAGGTGCCTGTGTTTTTTGACTTCGGCAGAAAGGACAAAACAGGGGCATAATGAACTATAAATTTTAGAGTATTTATGAGTATTTATAGCTCACCGTAAGGTTTTGCTTTCTGTATTTTTTTCTTTTTCCCATGAACTTGGCTTCAGCAGCAAGTTCAGTGTGTTTGACCTTCTGATGGGAACAGCCACATCAGGTTCACATTAGGCAGCAAAATGTATTGTTTTCTGGACACAACTGCAGCACGAGGGAAGGCAAGATTGAGTCCTAATAAAACACACCGATGGCACTACTGTCAGGCAGAAGTTTGCATGTATTTTAATTTCAGTTTCATTTTTAAGATAGAGTTAATGATTGACATTATTAGTAATGATACTAATTTTTTTAAAGAAACGCAGCTGCTATAATCTTTCCAATATGCATTATCCCTTGCCCATAGGGGAGCTTTTGAATGTGAAAATTTTTCTGAATGAGAAGGGATAGGTAACTATGTAAGCTTTCTGCCTATTCTTGAGAATATTTACATATTTGCATAGATTGAAATCTCTGGACCTCATTGACTTGTATGGGTGCAGAGAAGATGGTCCATGTTAACTGCCGTGTAGGGCCGGCTGACAATACATCTCTGCCACCACAACTGTGGCCCAGTGCTTCACATGAGATGTTTCTCTGCTCTTCTAGCGTATTTTCCTGCACACCAGAACAGCATGGCCCAGTGAGGTAAGGGGGCAAACTGTGTATGTTTCCCCCCAGCTGGAGCAAGTCCTGCAGACCCCACTGGTGGGCAGAGCCCTGCTGAGAAAGGTGTCAGAGAAAGGTCCACTCTGGGGACTGAGGCTGTCACTCAAAGAGCCCCTGTTAGGAGGCAGTGCTCAGGGAGAGGAGTGTACACTGGAAGAAAATACTCTTATTTTCATTCCATAGAATAAAAAAAAAATGTTTACGACTATGTTCACCCAGATTAAGTATTTAAAGCCCCTCTTCCTCTCTTCGCCATTTTTCCTTAATCACCTCATTAATTTCCAGTTTGGCTTAAAACATTCAGCAGGCTGGAACTCTACTACGGCTCATTTATTCTACTTTACTTTATTTACTTTTTCAAAGTAAAATGGATAAAATCAATTAATAAACTTAAGCCCATTTGCTATGATTTCAAGAGCTGCTAAATAATACATCTTCCTCTCTTCACAAAAATGCTATCAAGTAATTTGTCTGTGAAAATAAGGGATACTCTTTCTCAAGATTTGTAAGAAAATGGCAGATTGTTATCATTCTTAGGTTCAAGTTCTGTGGTGCCCAGACCCAGGCTAAATAGCCTACATAGAGATTCTAGCTTATGCTATCAAGAAAACACTTCATCAATAAAAATAAATAAGTCAATAAAGTATTGCCTTATGAAAAACATAACAAAAATCGATATTCTAATTCTCTTTCACATGGTTGGAGTAGTAGCTCTTTAAAAATAATAGATTTCAATGATCTGTTTGGGTTTTAAACCAAATACGTAGAAAGAACAGTAAAACTACTCTTCAGCCTCAATTTGGAAAGCATTATGATTAACAATAGCACACACACACACATAATCTCCGAAACCTGGTCTAGTATGTTCAAATGAGTGAAGTTATGTCCAGTCGGAAGGTAGAGAAGAGATAGATTAAAGCTGCAGAGGGTAAAGGAAAAAGTTAATTTTGCCCAAGAAAGGGAGAAAAAAAGGAATTTGTAAATGGTCTAGAGAAGATCTGCCTGACATGGGGTAAACTTCGGACTATAATAATTTGCCAATTTAGGCACAGGATGTTCTTCTAGTTATAGGAAAGAAAGAAAGAAAAAAAGAAAGGAAGAAAGGAAGAAAGAAAGAAAAGGAAGGAAGGAAGAAAGAAAGAAAAGGAAGGAAGGAAGAAAAGAAGGAAGGAAGAAAAGAAGGAAGGAAGGTAGGAAGGAAGGAAGGAAGGAAGAAAGAAAACTTACCAGAAGAGAGGCTTTCAGGAACACAGTTCCATCAGTATGTGATAGTCAAGAGAATGCACACAAGGCTGTCAGGGGTAACTGAGCAGCATAAGAAAAATGCTTGGACCAATTCATAGGGCACAATCAATATTCCATAAACATTAGAAGTGATTGAAACACACACACACACACGTGCGCACACACATGCACAATACACACGTGCCATGGTGTGTGTGTGTGTGTGTGTGTGTGTGTGTAAGTATATATTTAAGGAAGGAATGAAAAAAAAAGGAGGGCTATGAAATAAATGTGTACAACTTTCATAAGGCTGGAAATATGCATTTTTTCATTTTGAGTTTTTAATTAAGTACTTTATGTTTACTGTAGAAAAGTAGATAGCTATTTTTGTCATGTGTAGCCATGTTACAACTCTGCTTCGTAGTATATGAACTGACAAGGTTGACATTTTTTAGATATATATCTATATCTTTAGACACATATCTTTATCTATATCTTCACTGAGAAATTTGACAGCATAAACACAGCTGCTATAACAAACATCCAGTGAAAGATATTTTAAAGTTTCTCTTAACAATCCGTGTTAATGACCTGATAACGTTTTGTTACGGCTTTCTGAAAACGTGTGAAGTGTTCTGACAGTATGTCAACAGAGCGTCAAATATGGTGCGAGAGCAGCTAGGAATTGGAATCATAGTGTCACCAAGTGTTAAAACTGGAAGGGACCTTAGACCCCTTCATGTTGGAAGTGATGGGGCTGCAGCCCAGGGACTTAAGTGATTTGTACAAGGTCATACATAGAGCGAGTAAGGGCCGAGAAGTAGAACCAGGGTCCCCTGGCTCCCACTCCTGTTCCCAGTTAGGTCTGCAATTTTGCCCCAACTATATTAATTGCTTTGTTTTGTATAGAACAAAACAGGTTGTAGAAATGAAAGTGTCCATGCTTTTTTGGAATCTCAGTCATTTTAAAGGTCATCCCATCTCTCATTAGCCCAAGTTTGTAGCTAGCTACCCCCACTCATTTATTTAAGCATTTAGTTTACATGTAACTCTTGGAGGTATTAGCTTCCCTGATAATGAGAAACAGTAGTTGTGATTTGAATAAATATAGTCATATTTCACTTTAAATTTACTCTTCATTGAGAGAGCATATTTTTCCTTCCTTTTTCCTTTCTTTCTTGCATTCTTGCTTTTGAATAGACATGTATTTTCACTTAACCCCATTAGATCCTGACAGTCAAGTAAGTAGAGATTATCATCACATATACAGACACAGAAACATTGTGCACGGAACACTGGACAGATTACAGAGCACTCCTGTACACGAATTCTTCCCATAACTGCAAAATAGTTGAATGTTCTCAAAAATCTATTTTATAGATGGGAAAATGGAATTGAAGAGTTGTGATTTTTCTAACTAAAGGTTAAATATATTTGTCTTTTATCTTTGAAATACGTTTCCTTTCTATATATATATATATATATATATATATATATATATACACATAGTAGGTCATAGATTTTTTTTAATGTTTATTTATTTATTTTTGAGAGAGAGAGGAAGAGTATAAGCGTGCACGTGTGGGGAAGAGGCAGAAAGAGGGACACAGAAAATTCCAAACAGTCACAGGGCTATGATATGTCAGGATGTCAACGTGGAGTCCAAGGCAGGGCTCAAAGTCCAGAACCATGAGGTCACAACCTGAGCTGAAATCAAGAGCTGTGTGCTTAACTGACTGAGCCACCCACGGGCCCCAGGATCATAGATCCTTAATGGATAATTAAGGTAAATGAGACTATTGCAGAGTATACTCTCATAGTTTAGAGTAAATACAAAGGATTAAAGAACTTTTCTACACACTTCTCAGTGATAAGGGCCAATATTGTGTTAGAAAAGCTAAACTTATACTAGTTTTCTGGTGCTTTAAAATCTAATATTTTAAATTCTGAACCTCCATTGAAAGATAAAATGTTTTTTAAATGTTTATTTATTTTGAGAGAGAAGGTGTGTGCAAGTGCGGGAAGGACAGAGAGAGAGGGAGACAGAGAGAACCCCAAGCAGGCTCAGATGTCAGAGCAGAGCCCCACACAGGGACCCTGACATTGTGACCTGAGCTGAAATCAAGAGTTGGATGCTTAACCTACTGAGCCACCCAGGTGTCCCTAGAGTTTCCATATTTTAAAATTGATTTCATAGCTAAATATGTTCATATAGTCAGAGAATGTAGTTTAGTTGTAATCTCAATATCCATGTTTAATTTGGATGATCTTCATTTGGTTCCCAGCACTTTCACTCTGTTTCGCTATGTTATCTTTCTTCCTTTGGCTACTTAAAGAATTAACACTTTATACTGTGGTCTTAGACAATGGAAATACTGAGTCTTGGGGCTTATAAAGAGTCTTGGATCAAGAGTCACAGACCTGCATTCTTTTCCTGTCTTGTCCAATTACTTGCAATATGCCTTTAGTCAAATCACCTACATTTCTGGGTCTTAGTCTAGTCTTTTATAAAAGGAAGGTGTTTGATCAGATGATCAACAAGGCTTTTTGATTGTTTTAAAGATCTATGATTTATAATGAATCTCTCCTACATGTTGATTTTATTAAATTAAGATTTTATATTGTTATTTGTTTCTTAAAGCAGACACGTATGAGAAAAAACCAAATATAAAAGAACAATTCTATAATTATTATACATATGTACCTGCCTGAAAACACAGCTGTAATTTCTGGGGCTTCATTACAATGCCAGTGAAGCAACTACCACTTTCAGTGAAAAATAATAAAAACAATGGATACCTCTTTAGTATGAATTTGTGTTGAATTTACTGTCATAAATCTATTTAGTTGAGTAGTTCAAGCAATTCTATGGCATTTGTTCAATTGATACGCTCATTTGGTTGAGATGTGGACACTGAAACTAAAAGATTATAAGACAAAACTTTGAGGTCATAAGCTATTTTTCGATCCTCAGAATATGTGAACCCATTTTAGTTACATTTTTGAACATTGGTGACATGTTTAATAATACCATGATTAATCAGCAGCTTTATATTTATGTATAGTCTTTAAAATTTTTTTTAAACATTTACTTATTTTTGAAAGACAGAGAGAGAGAGTGGATGGGGAAGGAGGAGAGAGAGAGGGAGACACAGAATCTGAAGCAGGCTCCAGGCTCTGAGCTAGCTGTCAGCACAGAGCCCGACATGGGGCTTGACCCACAAACCATGAGATCATGATCCAAGCCAAAGTTGGACACCTAACCAACAGAGCCACTCAGGCTTTCCACACGTTTAAAAGATTTAGGTCAGTAGGGGTAGCATGCTTCTGACATCAATAATAGGGAATGATTTCTGATATTTTTTCTTTGCTTAAGAGTTTAAAATTCTCTAGCATAGGGTAAACACAGAGATATATTTAGATTGCCATAAACATTCCAAGAGTAAAATGCCTAATAAGTCCAAATCAGAATGTTCATAATGTCAGCAGCATTTTACGTGTTCACATCCTCCCAGAACCTGTTGGCACTGTAGAGAGCAGGTCAGGAGTTCAGGCGGTCAGTTCCAGTTGGACAAGATTCTATTCCATTCTCTCTGGCTTCGGAAGAAGCCTCAGGCCAGTAGGCACCAATAAAGCCACAATCCACTTTTGTTTAATATGCAGAAATTCACTGTAACTGCTGTAACAAGTTACAAACAAATTGGGTGTCTGAAAACATTAACAGAGGAGCGCCTGGGTGGCTCAGTTGGTCAAGTATCAACTTTGGCTGAGGTCATGATCTTGTGATTCACAAGTTCAAGCCCCATGTGAGGCTCTGTGCTGACAGCTCAGAGCCTGGAGCCTGCTTTGCAGATTCTGTGTCTCCCTCTCTGTCTCTCTGCCTCTCTTCCACTTATACCCTGTCTCTCTGTCTCTCAGAAATAAATAAAACAATGAAAAAAAAATAAAAGTAAACAATAGCAGGTGTTCTCTCACAGATCTAGAGGACAGAAGTCTGAAATCAGTTTCATTAGGGCCAAAATCAAGGTATTGGCAAGGCCACACACCCTCCCCAGTCTCTAGCAGAGATTTCTTTCCTGGACTCCTAGTTTTTGGTAGTTGCCTCATACTCTTCTGTGCATTATGTCCTTCTGGATGCCTTGTCTGAGAACATTTGTGATGGAATTTACAGTCTAATCAGATTATCCAAGAGTGTCCCCTTGTCTCAAGATCCTGAACTTGATCTCATCTGCAAGAAGTTACTATCTAAGGTAATAGTCAACAGTCCCAGGAATTAGAACAGAGACACATTTTGGGGAGCTGCTATCAGCCTGCCACTTTTATCCTTCCTTCACTCAACAGTGTGTTGCTAGTGTTCAATGAACGCTTAAACTGTGCACCAGATAAAAGGATTCCCTGTCACTGATGAGCTCTGCACTTGTAATCACACATATGTGCAACATTTTAAGAATAGTGGAAAGAAAATGAGAGACAAGAGGTGAGGCACAGTAACTATTTAAGACCAAGAAAATTTACTTAAACTACGGAAATGTATTACTTAATATTTAAGTAATATTAAGTTTAATATTTTTCACATCCAAATTTTAAATAGATACATTTCCTTTATAATGCTCTGGCTGTGGCTTTTGCACTTTCCATCTTCCTTTGAGGCGCCTAAGTGGCTCAACTGGTTAAGTGTCTGACTTTGTCTCAAGTCATGATTTCATGAACCCATGAAGGGGTTCGAGCCCCGCGTCAGACTCTGTGCCGAGAGGTTAGAGCCTGGAGCCTGCTTCAGATTCTGTGTTCCCCCCTCTCTCTGCCTCTCCCACATTCATGATCTGTCTCTCCCTCTCTTTCTCTCAAAAAATTAATAAATATTAAAAAATAGAAATGCTTTTCTTTTTAGCTCCCTATTTCTTTTGAGTCTTTTATGTCTCAGTTCAAATGTAACAGCAGCAAATAGGATACTATATCACACAAACTTGATAAACTCTATTTTTGAACCTTAATGAACTTTATTTTATTTTATGTATTCATTTTGAGAAATAGAGAGAGAGAGAGGGAGAGAGAGAGAGACAGAGACAGAGAGAGACAGAGAGAGACAGAGACAGAGAATCCCAAGCAGGCTCCATGCTGCCAAAGCAGAACCCCACATGGAGCTTGATCTCACAAACCATGAGATCATGACCTAAACTGAAATCAAGAATCTGTTTGAGCCATCCAGGCACAACAAACTTGATAAAATTTAAATAGCCCTAATCACTTCTAGAGATTTTAATGATTTGTTGCTTGTTTTATTCTTTTGCCAATCTCTTCACAGGACTTCAGCTTTATAAAAGTTGAGATCTTTTCTATCAGATCTCAGCCCCCAGAAATGCATGTATCTGGCGTAACAGGTTTCAGTGAGCAGTGTTCAGTAAATGAGAGAATGCTTAAAGCCTTTGTTCCATGTCAGTCTCTCCAGAAAGCTGTCCTTGCTCAGGAGAAATTTCCTCCTCCTCTGTGCTCACATCTTACAGATCTTGTGCATAAGTCTGACATTCATCAAGTTGCATTATATTAATTTATTCATATATCTGTCTTCTAAGAAAATTGCAAGTTCTATGAAGGCAAAGACTTTATCTTAGCCCTCTTCGTATCTATAAATTAATACCCATACTAGTTTTGGTGCATAACGTTACCCAGTGAATATTCTTCCAATGAATTACTCTTTGGAAACCCCAAACTAATGGGGCATCAGGGTGGCTTAGTCGGTTGAATGTTTGACTTCAACTCAGGTCATGGTCTCACAGTTTGTGGGTTCAAACCCGACATCAGGTTCTGTCCTGACAGCTTGGAGCCCAGAGCCTACTTCAGATGCTGGGTCCCCATCTTTCTCTGCCTCTCCCCTGCTTGAGCTCTGTCTCTCTCTGTCTCTCAGAAATGAATAAATCTTAAAAAAAAAACAAGCAAACAAACAAACGACCTCTCATAAAAGCAGTGGTTAAATCCATTCATGGGTTTATGTGCCAAGAGGACTAAGCTATAGAACCCTGTTATTTAATCAAATATGAATCTCCACATAGCTGTGAAGCAATCAGTTGACTTTAAGGAAAGGAAATTGCCTTCTATGTGGACAGCCCTCATCCTAACAGCTAGAAGTTCTGAAAGGAAAATTTGACATTTCTCAGAGGAGAAATTCTGCCTTAGGTTTCCAGAAGTAACCCCTGCCTCAGTTTTCAGCCTGTTGGCTTGCCCCTGTTGCACCAGGATCCCCACTTCCTGGGAATTCTAAGTGATAATACTGTCCATCTTTCCATTTAGGTCTAATTTAGGGCAGCGGTGAGAATGTAACTGTATTGCACCAAAGTAGCCTGGAAGCAACTTGGTAGTCTTTAGAAGTAATGGCAGCAGAAAATTAAAACAGACAATAAGATGTCCATAAATAAAATGAAAATAAATTTGCACTGAAAAATTGAATGAAAATAAGATAAAAACAGAGAAAGAGGCAAACGATAAGAGACTTTTAAATACAGTAAACAAACAGGGTTGCTGGAGGGGAGATGGGTGGGGTTATGGGCTAAATGGGTGATCAGCATTAAGGAGGGCACTTGTTGGGATGACACTGAGTGTCATATGTAAGAGGTGAATCACTGGGTCGTATTCCTGAAGCCAAGACTACACTGGATTTAACTAATTTGAATTTAAATTTAAAAAAATTAAACAAAGAGCTAAATAACAATTCATAACAATAAAGTTTTGAAAACATCATATACTAATAATAAGACATTCAATTATGTTCAATAACATTTACTTTAGAAACTAGGATAGTACAAATTAGGGCTTTGGGGAAAGATTTATATCAAATAGAGACTTGAAAAATAATGTCGACTTATTTGTGGTATACCATGACGAAAGAGGAAAATCTTTATAGTTACTTGAAATACTTTGCAACAGTTGTAACTAAGAGTTAGAAAAAATCTTCTTTCCCCTCCCCCACATTGGACTGTCACTTCTGCCCAGAAAGGAGGCAGAGTCCATTGGAAATAGCTCCTTTGAGATTTTCTCTATTATTGATTGAACAGTGAAACTTTGTAATGAGGTTGCATTTCAAACCCCAGCCATTGGCCTCCTCTTGAGCCTGGGAGTTAAGAAGTCTTCCCTTTTCCCACCCCACTCCCTCCTAAAGGACCTCTTTCTTATCAAAACCAAATGCAGTATTCTACCACATTGGATACAACTGCATAAAACATGGTTATCTTAACAAAATTGTAAAATATATACAAAGAAGCACATTTCTTATGTTTTTGTACTGATACTGTGAAATGTATTTTCTTTCTTTATTTCCTGTGTTGTTTTCTATGTTTTGTGCGATAAGAACACAAATAGAAAATTATGGCTACTGACATCTCTCTTGAGATTTTGATATACTCATTAAAAATGATTAGGGGCTTCTGAGTGGCGCAGTCAGTTAAGCATCTAATTCTTGATTTCAGGTCATAATCTCCCAATTCATGAGATTGAGTCCTGAGTCAGGCTCTTTGCTGACAGCATGGAGCCTGCTTAGGATTCTCTCTCTCTGCCTGTCCCTAGCTCACATTCTTCCCCCCAAGCATTTCAAAATAAATACATAACTTAAAAATGATTCAAATGGGCTGGCTTTGATTAAAGCTGACCTTCTGGATGAAGACAAAAATGATCAACAATCAGATGAATCTATCCTGATTTTCAGGGAGTTAGAATCACAAAATGGCCTTTCTTTTTGGGGAAGAACTTCAAGGTGGCCTGGGAAAACCCAGGTATGGTTGATGCAGGGAGGACAGGTAAAGAATGTAGGCTGCTGGCTTGGAGTTTCACTTGATCTTTCCAGTTTCCACATTTTTAAAACCTGCTGTCTCCCATCAATGGCCCCACCTCCGACTTTCTAATTTCTATAAGGAGCTCCACATTTCTCCAGCTCTATGTTCAAGCCATCTTTTACTTTACTTCTCAGTTGCTCCTTCCACCCCAAATTCTTTCTGTTCACCATTTTTTCCTAGTTTTGTTATTTCTCATTTTTTCTGCATTTTGCTTTATTCCATTACAATCACCTTAATTAATTTTCACACTCTTGCAATAGTCTTTTCAGTAGGCACCTGGCATGCAATCTCTCTCTCCTTCAGCCTTACTGCGCATTCACAGATTAATCTTTGTAGAACACAACTATCAGGCTTCTCTTTGATTTGAAAAATTCAGTGTGTCCATGGATGACAGGCCATATAGTCAAGATTCTGCCATCAGTCACACAGGCTCCTCCAACAAGGACCTCACCTGCCTTCTTTCATCCTTCTACTTTCTGTTGTAAACAAATTAATCTCCTCTCTTCCAAGCAGAACTGAGATTATGTCTCAGCTATACCATTGACTATACTCAATGTGAACTCTACCTAGATGCTTTGCTTCCTTCAAAAGTAGAGCCAGAGATTTCTTGTTCAAGAAATTATGGTCAAATTCCAATATAAAGCCATCTTTCATCTCTTTACCTGCGATGCATCTTTTCTGAGATACAGAGTCTTTCTAGATAGAGATTAGATGCCTACTCTTCTATATGCCAGCTGTCGGAGTGTGGACAAATGACTTCATCACTCTACTGCTGTTTTCTCATCCACAGAATGGGGATTAAAATGTTTACCTTAGTTGAATTATTTATTTCAGTATATTTATTTATTCTTTCTCTTCCTGCTATGAGCTTAAGCTATAATGTAAGCTTAAGAAGAAAAAATATTGTCTGTGTTGCAATTAATTTTCCCCCTAATACCTAGGCTGATCTCTGGCACAGAGTAGGAAATCCATACTATTGGTTAAAGGAAAAAATGATTAACATCTATTAAGAGCTTCACAAATTTTGGCTGCCACCATCTTCCTGCTCCTCCTCTTTCTCCACCTCTTTCTCTTCCTTCTCCTTTTCCTCATCTTCATTTGTCATAAAGCATCTTTTTAATACTGTCTGGCCTTGCTATTTATTTTTATAATGAAGTCAGGATTATATTGTTTCTCCTTTATAGGTGCTTACTAACTACTTGGCGATTGGTCCTATCCAAAAATGTGCCGTAGCTAGTACTATACTGGATTACATGAGGGTGATTCGGTGAGGAGATGAGAGCCTGAGAATAAAGTCACAGCTGATTCAGTGGCCTGGTTTCCCCAGAGACAACACATTCACTTCTTATTGCAAGTAATCCAACCAGAGATTATCATCTGCCTCTAGGCTCTTCATGCCACACATATTTACATTTTAGCAGGATTTTTAATTATTTTCCATTCCCCTTCAACGTCCATAAAATAATAATATGTCACATTTTAACAGAGCCTCAGAGAAGACGATTTCTGACTAACATAAGAGACTTGAAAAAGTCAAATTTGGAGGTAGTATGTGAGAAAAGATGAGGTTAGTAGGAGTCTATAGTGAGGTGTCAGTGGTTCTATGAGAACATGAATTCAGAACAGCTAACTCCTCCTTCAACTCAATGCATCTCCACAGAATAATTCAACCAACCAATTGGTCAGTCATACAAAAATATGTCTCTTGAGGGGATATGATCTCATCTTCCTTAATCAGTTATGCCACAGCTTGAGAGAGTTTATTCTATTCAACATTTCCTATACAACATTTGGTAAAGAAGAAATCGGTACTGTTTAGTGGACTTTGACCACTTTTGCATCAAGAAGATCTGCAACCCACCAGAAATGTACCACCCCTTCTTACTCTCCTAGTTAAAACAGGCTACTCATTAACTCAAAACTACAAAATGGGTGTCATTATCCCCAGTGCACAGACTGAACTACTGAGGTTTGGTAAGGTTAATGAACTTATTCGAAGTCCTGCTTCTTAACCTGAAGGCCTTTAAAATGTTTATGAAAACTCAGAAACTTGAACAAGTAGAATCAATGATTGGCTTTAAATAATTTCTTTCTTGTACATTTTCTTACCAATACTGTAAAATCATCTGTGTTGCTATGAAGTAAAGAGCAATCTTTCAGATTCCTGTACTGATTGTCTCTCTTCAAGTGCAGATATGGATGAGTAAAAGAAGAAGAAAAGAAAAAAAAATATTTCATTGGTAATCACAGTTATACTGTCCTACCTATGTACTTACTTGATAATTTTGCCTGAATAAATTCTGAATAGTTCGGGGAAAAGAAAGGTGTGTTATATTAGCAGTAGTTTTACATATAAATCTCTGGTAAGATAGTCTTGAACTCTGAATAATATTTATTGTTTTTTTTTTTACAAAAAGAAAAAAATTAAAAGTGTATTTTGTTCTTAAATCACAAAATTATGGTTTTGAAATTCAAGTGCCTATAATTTTGATTTGCCCCCTCTATTATTTTTTGCAGCTGTTACATAAATATAGATTCAGAATATTGTGATTGAAATTCCTGGAGGGGATTTTTGTGAAACTTAACAGCAAAATGTAGTTGACACTCGTTCTGTGTTACCCTAGGGCTATAGTTTTGATCATCGTCTGAGTAGATTCATTCCTGTCAGCACAATAAATTTTATACTCATGTCAGAGGTAAATTTTATAATCCCTTGCCTTTTTCAAGTACAAATGAAGTAAGAACAAATTGAGTTGTAATATAACATTTCAACTAAGATCTAAAGAAAATAGTAGTACCAAACAGATATAACATGTGGACCCAAATCAGTACCCTTTCAATTCTGATTGCCTGATTAAATGTATTGTAAAGCTAGTAGAAATGTAAATGCACGCACATTTATACACTTAATCATTTTTAACATCAAACTCATCATGGTAAACAGAAAATAGGAACTAATGAGCTAGGCATTTATCAAGGACTCCGCAAGAATTCAGCGGCTACTTTGTTACTAAATCATGTAGGCAGCGCAGTCCATTATATGTCATCCTTCAGTTTTAAAACATTTTTAAGTCTCTATTCCCCATTGCACAGGTATTAGACACCGGTGACAGTTGCTTTGAATTTTTTAAAAAAGTACATTCTGATCATAGATTCCCAAGAAGGTTAAATATAAATTAGTCATAAAGCCAATGAAACAGACAGGAAATGATTAGGCTGTATGATTATTTCTAAATTTATACTGTTTTTAACACTACTAGTGTTTAATTAAGGAGAAAAGGGAGCCAGTTTTATTTTACATGATTATTTAAGACCTCAAAAATTAATGTTCTCCTTGCTCTGTGATGCTGCAGTTCTAAAGCGATGTTGAAGACAACAAAGTCCCATTTGGTAGTCTAGCCTTTCAGCGAATAGCTCTTCTTCCTGCCTTTGATGTAGGAATGGTTTATTTAATCAATTATTCATCAAAGTTATGGCATTTTTCTTATATATTTAGGTAAAACTAAAAGATGACTTTCCTGAGCCTTATTGCTTAAATAAAAGTTTAAATAGACTGAAAACACTTGACTTTCACACGGCAGCCATGGCAATGATTTCAGTTTCAGAGACCCACTGGTCTCAACTGGGTGCTTAGATGAAAAGAGGTGCATGTGTGCGCGCGCGCACGTGCGTGTGTGTGTGTGTGTGTGTGTATTCATTGCGATTTTCTCATAGATGATGAGCATGGGCCAAAGTATGCAGAACACTTTTGATAACCTTTCTTCTGATAACAAAAGCCAGTACAGATAATTTGATTAGTGTTTTCTTTGCACAGGTGTTAAAGTTGACAGGAAACAGCTGAAAGACACAGCTCTGTGGTGCAAGCCGGGCAGCTGGACACTCTGTGCGTGGAGATTCTTGAGCAGTTGGTAACATTTGGCAGCTTAACACAGAAAAAAAAAAAATGACTGCTACCAAAGTCTCAACTGCTGCTAATTAGCAGCAATGAACTGTGGGTAGGACGGTGCATTTTAATGTGAGAAGATTTTTACAGTAACCACCACACTAAGGGGGGGGGGCATAGAAAGAAATGCTCCCTAGCTGACCCTCGTGGCGATCCAAGTTGCGTATTGCAATAATCCTGTAAATTACTATGCTTTCTTATACAGTAACTTGGAGTTAATTAGTAATTTAACATTCTTCTACACTATTAAATGTCTTTCTTGCATTATATTATGTTGTTTCATGGGCTTACCTTAACACTAATGGGGTTTTGTTATATTTTTTCAAAACAGTAACAGTAAAATAAAACTGAGCTAGAAAATTAATTAGTTATCTTTTACCTGTGATTTACCTGTTATTAACAATTAAGTGGTGGTACAGGCTTTTAAAGTAGTTTGGGAGGTTACGTGGAGATGAATATACTTCCAGAGTATATTACAGAGGAAAAAGGAATAAAAATGAGTAGTGTACAAGCTTCAGGAGACTATGTTGTGGATGCAGAAAGCAATGCAAGCATTTCTCATATTTCTATTCCAATAAGGAGGGGTGATAACTTGTGGCTGGACAAAGGCAAGGAACGATAGAGGGAGAGGAGAAAAGCTTATTGAACTGTATTCACTAATTTTTAAGAGAGTCTTTGAAGAGAAAAAATCCATACCATTCATGTGTTTATGTCATAAAATGTTAATGTGCTACCGTGAAGCAGTGGATTTTACCATATAGCCACACAGAAAAGGAAAAAATGCACATTTTTATAGCTCCATGGTTTGTAAATGCCAGAGGATTTTGTAGGATTCTGTAACTGGGGAAACTGATACTCAAAAATTTAAATAATATGAATTAATGTATGCAATGTTAACTTTCAAGTAGAAAACTCTGAGATGAGGAGTTGTGGTAAATGAAATTATTCTGATTCCTGGAACAGAACCAGGATACTTAAATTATTAGTAATTTTAAAAATTCTTTAAGCAGCCCCCTCATTCTTCTCCTGCAAACCTGACTTCCCTATCGAATGAAGCAGACAAATAAAATAGTATCATTCACAAGCACTTTAAAACTGTTTTATATGCTTGAAATTGAAACCCTACTGCATTCTGTATGTTAAAGATAAAGGAATGTTTCCATTTGGCATCTCGATGATCAGTGTGAATTGGAAGGTGGAACAATTTAGTAAAAGCAGGGCTTCAGAAGAAAAAAAATGCTACGGATGTGTACGTGGAAAGGAATGAATTCAGTACAAAACATTTCCGAAAGATTTCGTCTCTGGGGGCTCCCTCTAAAAGAGTGTCTGCTACCATTTAAAACCCCATCCTTTGCAGCTGGATTTGAACATTCCATAAAAAATTCATCTGCGCTTTAAGAGATTTCTGCTTTTCTGTCCTCTCTATTGTTAGACAAATTGAAGTGTGCACTCGGAAGGAGAGTGGCAGTGAACTGCGAATTTATTTACTCATTCGATTCTAATATTGAGAGAATCTACTCGCTCCGTTCAAAGGGTAGAGCAACAATGCAAGTGACATCAGGTCACCCAGCACTTCATAGCTACCTGTGAGATAGAATTGTTCTCCTAGCAGATAGGAAGTGACTGAAACCTCTTTTTCTCATCAATGTCTATTATGATTGATGGCTCTATGGTCACATTGAATATGCCCTTTTTAAATAATTCACAATGTCATCACCATAGTACTAGTTTATAACTAGCCTGTTATTTTTACCTTTGTTCATTCACTATCAGAAGGTTAGATAAATTAAGTACTGTGTGGATTTTGGTAGCATTATAACCAACCAAAGTACAGTGTTTATAGCCCAACAACAACAAAGCATCAGTTTTATTTTTTTTACGACACTCTGAATGTCTCCCTCTCAATAAATCCTAAAAGGGAATTCTGATAAAGCAGAAGCATTTTGTAACATACTTTAACCTGAAACCACACTTCAATATTAAGTCATCATAAGACTTTCAATATAAAAAGAGTCACGTGGCATTGATACATGAAATTCTACCTAAATTCTATACTTATAGATAAAATATTTATGTAATGACTCCGTAATAATAAAATTTACAACTTACTTTCAGATTTCTACTTCATGAGTTGTTAAACCAGCATCTGTACAAGAGTAGAAAAAGCATGTATTTTCAAATATAATGCTTAATATTGGGAATATGCTATATGAGAAATAACAGTTTACTTTCTAACCTGATTAGAAATCCGTTTGCTGAATTCTTGAAATGTTGATGGTGATCTTCAAAAGTCCTTAATTTTAGAAGATACATTTACAATTATTATTTGGCACCTTTGTTGGATGGGCCAGCCCTGGTAGTGGCTAAAATGAATAATCATGTCTCTTTGTAATTTAACTTTTAAAAACTGTTTTACACACTAATCACTGATGTCTCAATTATACAAATTCAAAATATCAGATTATACATTGTGTTTAATAAACAGAGTTTCCTTAGATTTTTAACATTGTGATCAGTAGTAATTCAAAATATTTTATTTATGCAAGCTTTTTCACAGAATATGAACGATTCGAATCTAAGGTTAAGAACACATATTTTCATAAAACTTGGGTTTCTTGTGCATATACAATCTGTAATAAAATGTATAACTTTTAGAGGTATATTGTGTGCTTAATAGGACTGTATCTTTATAAAAAGTAACATTGAGGTTTTTATTTTCAGAATCCTAATTTTAAATTCTTATTATTTGTTGGTTTTACTATTAAATTCTGTTTCTTAAGCTATTAATATCAGGTGGAATGAAAGAATATAAAACTTGTCTGGACTTAAAGTATGTGATCAAAATCCCAATATGCTATCATAATTAAATGAAGCCAAACTGATAGCTAAGAATTGCCATGTGACCAAGCATGCTATAATCAAAGGCACAGAACATCCATGTGTTTATTCACCTGATAAATATTTCTTGGCCACCAGGAAATGGAGAGGCCTGGTTCTTGTTCATATGAAGCTTACATTCTATCAGACAACAAACATATTTTCAAAAAATAAATAAAGCAATCTGTGATAAGTGCTTTGGAGAAAATATAGTAAGATAATGTGCTACAGAAGGGACTGAGGAACACAGATCTTATGGGCCTCATTTAGACTAGATGGTCAAGGAAAACTTTCTTGTGTGAGTGATATGGGGTGGAGATAAATAATGAGCAGACACCAGTCATTCAAAGATAAGGGGCTGGATTTTTCTAGATAACTAATTCCCAGTTCCTGCTATGGAAAAAAACAAACCAGGGATTCCAAAATGATCAGTGATGAGAAAAAGACAGACACAAGGGCAGGGAGACAGGCAGCAACTGGGCCAAACGCGGCATTTAGCCACGAGATGTTGGGATGGTATACTGTGTGTAGCGGGAAACACTGGAAGATGTGAAGCTGGAGAATGACATGCTTTGGCTTGTGTCTCACAAAAAATTCCTGGCTGTAGAGTTGGGCAAATATGTGAAGCCTTGTTATTTCCATTTTATGCTACGTAAGTTCTAGACGCCTCAGTTACTTTGTCTGTTTTTTTTTAACGTTTATTTGTTTATTTTTGAGAGAGAGAGAGAGAGAGAGAGAGAAGACACACAAGCATGGCAAGGACAGAGAAAGGGAGAGAGAGAATCTCAAGCAGGCTCCATACCATTAGCACAGAGCCTGATGCTGGGCTCAAACTTACAAACCAAGAGATCATGACCTAAGTCAAGATCAAGAGTTCGACGCCTAGCCAACCGAGCCACCAGGCTTCCTAAACTTTGACTCCAGTATAGAGATAAGTCCAATGAGAAAGATCAGTAAGAAAGTACCTAACACAGTGCTTGGCAACTTGTAAAGGCTCAATTGATGTGACATCTTTTCTTTAGCCTTTCTTCTAGAATGTAAAGTTTCAAAACCACTTAATTTGTCATTACTGGTGATTATTAATTCTTATTTTTATGTTAATTTCATTTGTCTTTGTGAATAAAATGAAATTAAGAAAATGACCCAAGATAGCTAGTTGTTGTGCAGAGATGCCACCTAAGCAACTAGAGGTATTAGTAAAAGTAGTCACATTTAATGAGACTTTAGGATGTACCAGACACTATTCTAAGCTTTTCACATATATTAGCTGATGTAATTTTGTAACAGAGCTATGAATTAATACTGTTATTCTCTCATGTTACATATGTAGAGAGGACCAGAAAGATTGCAAGATTCCAGAATAATTTATATGGTTAGCATATATTATTCAACTTATAGGTTAACTGATATATACATAAAATGAAAATTCAATTGACTATTAGTACCATAATTTTATAAACTAAGTAGTTTAAGCTTAAAATCTATGTAAAAGATAATGAAATAAAAGACTGCTTATTTGGAAAGAGAATAATTGTTTTTGGCAAGTTTGGACTCAGACCTTCCCTTTGAAAAAGCAGTTTTATTTAAAAGTGATTGAGAAAAATATTTATAAATAACTGATATATTTTTATGATCTATATCAGTTTCTTTGCTGACCTTGATCTAAATATAACCTCAACAAACATTTGAAAAATAAAAAAATATAAAATAAATTTAAAATTTGAAAAATATTTAATGAGAGAAAAATCTCCTTACACTGAAATGTGTATGTGGATTCATTTTAAGGTTACAGAATGAAAATCATCCCTTTAAATATTACTTCAAAATTATCAGAATTAATCAAACGAACAAAAAATCTTCCAGCCCCAGGATGTTAGTGAAAAATTTTCCAACATTAAAACCCAATTGTGATTTTTATTTCATAAAACTTTAAAGAAAAACTTACTTCAATTTAATGAATGGAAAAGACATGGGGCAACTCAAGAGGAAGCTAAGAAATCAGATTTAACAAGAAGGGATAGGCTTTGAGAACTGTGGATGCTTAAAAAATCACCTTTAGTTTTCACTCAGGATGGAAGAAAAAGTGCAAGGGAAAGATAGCGGAAGTATGATTTCACCTGGCTAATAAAGCATGTTTTGTGAAAAGAACTCTTTAAAAAGGGATTATGTCAGGGCACCAGGGTGGCTCAGTCAGTTAAGTGTCAGATGTTGGCTCAGGTCCTGATCTCATGAGATCGAGCCTCTTGTCAGGCTCTGTGCTGACAAGATTCTGTGTCAGATTCTGTGCTTTGGATTCTGTGTCTCCCTCTCCCTCTCTCTGACCCTCCCCCTCTCATGCTGTGTGTGTCTCTCTCTCTCAAAAACAAATAAAACATTACAAAAATACAAAATAAAGCAAAATGCCACCTCACACCCATTAGGCTGGCTACCAAAAAATATATATATATATATATTTCTCCCTCTCTCTCTGCTCCTCCCTGCTCATGTGTTGTCTCTCTTTTAAAAATAATATATACATTAATAATAATAATAATAATAATAACAATAAGGGATTATTGTAGCTATCCTATTTACAATTTCAATGGCTTTCTATACAAACAGCCACCCTTTACTAGGCCATTTTTGCAGGTTTTGTCTCCCTTTAAGACATTCATTCATTAAAATAATCATAATAATAACTTTATTGTATGTCAACTGTATTCAAGTTTACCTACTAGGCAGCTTGAGATATAAAAGACAACAGTAAACAATGCTCCATCACAAGGTGCTCAGGTGGGAAATTTAGATGAAATAATACAATTGGATCAGAATTTCCACCAATATGGACTGGGCTTAGGCATGCAGAGCTTGACAGTTCACACGGTGATGTCATTAATCATTTCACTTCCGTGAGACTGAAGTTATAGCTGCTGTTTTCCAGGAAGGATTCAGGAACGACTTGTTATGGAAACATTTAGTCTTCACAATAACTTCTTCCATGAGTGAACATTGTCTTCTAAGTCCATGAAGACTTCACATGCCAGGATTACTGATCAATCTTAATTGCCAAGGAAGTATCACTGTCTCTGCACAACAGTGAGAAGATAACACCAATCCCTTCTACCTTAGGAAAAAAGATAGTTCCCATAGAGTCAAATTTGATAAGTGATAGAAGAAAAAAAAAACCCAATACATCCTGCCAAACATACATGCAAACAATCCAGAGAAATGAGCCATAAATATCCTAGTACATATAAATTTAAATTAGGAAACTTATGGTAACTATATGCATAATGGCAATCTGACCAATGGCTATCATAAATCTGACCAATGGCCATGATGAAGGGAGTAGTTGGCACAATAAGAACAGGCAATTCTTCAAAGACAAGTCTTATGAAGGTGAACAACAAAGGTCTAAGGATAGAGCCTGTAGAATGAGAAGCAGAATGAAGAACGAAACAAAACAAAACAGAAAAAAGAGGTGAGAGAATAAGGAATTTTGGGAGTCCTGGGAATGTAGTGTTATTAAAAGGAAGGAGAATATATTTTTGTTTCTCCCTATTTTCCTTAAAAAAACGTAAGTATGCACATTTACCAAGAATAGTTGAAAGCAGCTTCATAAGAATAATTTCTTTTGGAGACAGACAGGAACATCTGGTTATGGGGGAGATAAAATATGAAGTTTGTATCACTTATTTTAAAAGTTTAACAACTATTTTTATGATCATGGTGGCAAAAATGAAATCAAAGGCTTTTGTTTAAATTTTGAAGATATTAGAATCTATAAAATTAATAATTTGGTCATTCTATCTGATATTTTGAAATAGACTTCTTATATGTGTTTATTAACACATTATGTTAATCTTCCCTTACATGATTATACTCTATTACATACTATAGAATTATCTGTGACCAAAACATTTCAGGAAAATGTGAGAAGAATCTTCAGAAATGAATGTCACTAGTCTTGACACATGAAAACGTGTCACTTCTGAGAAGGTTCATAGCTAGTTCCAGCCAGTTACCAAATCAAGCCGCAACTGCAGATTTGAACTCCAAGAATAGTATCAAAGAATCATTTGATATGTATAGTGAATAAAATGTTGGCAATTTGAGTAATACCCTGCCATCTACTTTACAACAAAGCTATGTATAACCAGGGTTCTATTAGAGTAAAAAAAAAAAAAAACAAGTCTATGGTTTGGAACCCAATATGTCTGGGACCAACATATCAAAGCCATGAGAAAAGGGCTCACTGCAGTAAGCAAAATGTTTTTCTAAAACAGAAGACAACTGTCATTTTGTCATTTCTAACATTCTTTTAAGTGTAGCATACACAGCATAGCATAGTGGAGTGTACTGTAATATCATATACTATCACATTTTATTGTGAGGACATTGGAGCTAATAAAAATTGAAGAGATCATCTTTCTAAATCCTCATTTATCACACGTTTTTCTAGGAATATAATAAAACAAATAAACTTCCTGCCCACATAAAGCTTATACTATGGTTTTAAAAGATGAAGAAATCAAAGAGTTTAAGTTACTTTCCTCACCCTTTTTAATCTCTCAAATTCTCTCAGCTAAAAACAGAGAATTAGAACAAGAATTTGAGTCATCTGACTCTCACTTACTAATATTTCTAGTACACTGGTCCTGGGAGTCAGAAGAATTTTTCCAATTTGCTTTTAATTGACAAATACTTTAGAAATGGCATTTGTGTCTGACATATTCATTAGTTTCCATCCTTAAAAGGTTGTTCAAACCAGTAGTATTTATGGGTGGTTTTTTGTCTTTAATAGGAATCCAAATCTCAGATACTAACAACACCTTTTTACTTTTCATATGAAGGAGACAAGAGGCATGGACTTAAAAAATAACTTCTTGGTCTAATGATGTCCCTTAACCAATGAAATAAAAGTATTATTCATGTTGTGAAGTTATATGCAGAGTAACTGAACCAAGCTGGCCTGTCACAGCTTTTCACATAAAACATCTAATTCAAATTAAAAAAAAATCCTCATTACTGTAATAAAAAATTCACCAATCTTACCAACTTTGTGAGCAAGTGAGGTGGCATTAAAATTCGTATTCACATTTTGTAAATAATGTATTCATTTATCTGAGGTTGTATAGTCAGGCCCTAAACAATACTTCTGTCTCCATAGTATTTCCAAGTTTGGCCAATATTTCTCTCATTTATCCTGCTACAATTTTGCTATGACTAACTCATGCCTAACCTTCTGTGTAACATCCTGTTGAATGCCCAAGCATGTCAGTGTCCAGCTTGTAGTTGCCTCCATTCTACCAGGCATTGGAGTAATCACCAATTTACCACCAATATAACCATCTCTACAAGACTTTAATGTTATTCAACCTTCCCAACTGAGCGCCACATTCATTCCTACCACTCCTCTATGAATAGTAATTTACGTTTGGTGGCTATACTGTTTTCCCACAATGCCAAAAGTGATTTGGCAAGGATTGCCAAGAGGTATACTCTTACTTGTTAATATTCTTGGAGGGTTGTCTAAAATAGTACTGATCCGACTCCAACATTACAGAGATACAACTTTTAATATTCTTACAGCACTCTACCATGTATCTGGTCATATCTTAGTGAAATGATATTTATACTATAGAATTGTTACTTCCTCTTTAGATAGATAGGACAAACTTCTACTTAGCTCCTTATCAATGATCAATGGACTTAAAATTCAAATTAAAGTTTTAAAGAATCTTAGAAAGTCAATGTGAATAAAAGAATAATACTTTTAAAATAGAAAATGAAAGATGACATATTTATTTTTCAATTTTTTAATGTTTGTTTATATTTTAGATAGAGAGAGATGCAGAGTGTGAGTGGGGGAAGGGCAGAGAGAGGGATAGAGAGAATCTGAAGACTGGGTGTTATTGACCATTATTTAAGATGTCTTTTTAAATGCCAAGGCAAAGAGCCAAGGTCAATACTTGGGTATCTATCTTATAAATTTTTCATCCTGCATAAGTAATTCTCTAGCAAGTTGTACATGGTTGACCCATTGATGAGATATTAGCAACTAGAAAACACCGATTTTGCCAGAAGTCCAGGGTTTCTAATTCCTCATCCTGTACTCCCATGAATTACTTCTGAATACCAAAGATGTAAAGAGAGGGAACACTCACTGCATCTTTCTCCTTTTTGTTTTTAATGGATAACACATGGATGTTTTGCATTCTATTTGCAGTGGAAAAAAATCCAAAGCCAAAATGTTGTCTTGTCTTTATTATTATTAATATAAGCAGACAAGAAACCAAAAAGTAGGACCAATTAAAAAGAAGACCAACTTTATCATGTCCGTTGGCTAACGACCTTGTCTGATCAAAATACAGCAAGAAGCCCCGATCTAGGAACAGCCTAGGATTATGTAATAGCTTTCTGGATGTGGCTGGAATGTGAGAATTCCACATTGATCATACATGTGCTTCAAGGGATTAATTGTCTACAAAAACAAAATAGAAATAAATTACCCTTATCCATATGAAACACATTATAACCATGATTGGTTTTCCAAAATCCATGTTAGATGGGATTGTAGTATCTGAATGGAAGTCTACTTTATGAAAATTATAATTATTTTGATTTTTATCCACAATCAGCTTGAAATGTTGCAAAACTCTGCAGGTGCTCGCTGTTATAACAAAACCATGGGAACAGATGGTGCAAGGTACCAGGCCAGCTCAAGGGATTAAATGTGAGGCTTTTGAAATTTAAAATTAAAGCTGGGTGATCTTGGGAAAACGTGCCTGCCAAACATGGCAGCTTAAAAAAAATAAAAATAAAAAAGTTACTCCAATTCTCTTGACAGGCTTATTTACATTCAAATGACTGGGAAATATTAAGTAGTTATAAAGTACTCTTGGCAGGGTATGGCCTACCTGACCAAATTAAAATATGAAACGCTCACTTCCATTATGGTGCTAAGGCTTTGCATGCAGAGAACCCCTATTAGGCTTAGTTACTAAAAGGAGCCAAGATTTTGGGAAAGGTGGTACATTTTAGGTGCTAAAATAAAGATAACCTAAACACTATCTCTTTTAAATGGACAGAGTGAAGGATCTTGGCTGAGTCACTAATGATGAATTTAAGGATTTACATCAATTGCTGTTGGCAGAAGAAATTGGAAAAGTAAAATTTCAAAAGTTAAGATGGTCGATTAGATTTACTTATCTTAATGACTAAATCCATGCTAAAACATACATTATTGAAAACATTTTTAAAATATCAAAGCTGTTACAATTATTTGGGTATTTCCAGTATATTCTTTGCAATAACACAATGAATAATGCCTTAAAATGCATATCAGCGCATTTGAGCAACTTCTGTGTACTGTGAAATGTATGTATATTAACATTAATGCTCCCATTTTTAAAATTTTGTCTTTTTGTGTGTGTGTTTTGCTGAACAAAAACTACTATCTGTATTTACAAATGTATAAACATTCCACATTACTTGCCAGTAAGTTTTGAAAAATCAAGTATAAGATTGGGTGAATTTGTCTTCAAATATCATTTTCTTTTACAGTTTGCCAAATATATTTGTAACTGTCATTTCATTTGATCAAATCAACAACACTTGAAGTCAGTTTGTACATGATAATACCCATTTAAAGATGAGAACAATACAATTTTTGAGAGGGACTGGAAGGAAGTTCTATATCCCAGTGAAATGACAGAGCCAGCTGTAATGCATGGGTTTAGTATTATTTCCATTGATTGATTGATTTGGTTAAATTCTATAGTAGAGTGAACTATTTGAGAATATGGGCACATGTAATTTAGTTTTTGTCTTTTATTCAGGAAACTCTATCTTATGGCTCAACATTAAATTGCCTTTCATCTCAGATAATGCTGACTTTACTTATTTGATCTCATCCAATCTCTGAAAAATATGTTGAGTTATTATTGTTCTTCCTGTTTTAAATATGAAAAAAATTAGGGCTCTGAAAGATTAATCCACTTCCCTGAAGCCACGAGCTTAAATATGGGGATGCTGGGATCTACAGACAGATCTGATTGACTAGAGCCATAGAAAGGGAGAACAAATACCCACAATTATAATAATAAGTGGGAAAGTAAGGTCAGGTGCCATAATTGGGATATAATTAAAATAATAAATAAAAATATTCTGCTTGGGGAACGTTCTCATATGGTAACATGTAGGTGGAGTTCTTCTTGAAGAAAGATTTTGCACACTGGCCTAGAGAATGGAGTATTTCAAGTGGGGAGAGACTAGTGTCAATACAGCCACAAAGTCATAAAAGTACATATTGCATTGAGAGGAAAAATAGGATATGAGTTTTTAAGTCTACATACATCTCTCCCAAGTATCTAATAAAATATTTCCAAAGCTAGACATTACATTACACAGGAAGATTTGGATATATTTATGAAAATAAATGCTTACCTTATTTATGATAACATGTTATTTTTCCCCCAAATTTCTACACTCTTCTTTGCTACTATCTTCTTTGACTCATTAACAATGAAAACTCCCAAACTTTTTCATGAAGGACATAATTTTTATTTTGAATTTAAAAGTCTTGCACAAAAGACTTTTGTTTTGATTGGACAGAGAATTGACTCTAAATGAGATCAGTTGTGTTTTAATGGGGATAAAAGTCTATTCCGAGTGAAAGTATGGACTTTATTCATTTACTCCCAGTGGGAGAGTTTTCAGCATCCTAAATATCGGTGACCTAAATATCAGAACCTACTGGTGGTGTTACAATGGGAATACACGCAGTGCAGATTTGGCATTCTCAACACACCCAGAAATGGAACACTTGCCTGGTTTATGTCTCTTTACTTAGCCTATGTTTGCCTGTAAGAATAGTTCAATATTTCTAAAAGTTGTGGGCATATTTGCAACAATACCAAATAGACCTTTACCAAATATTGGTTATCATTCAGTTTAATGTGAGAAAAGTAGCAGACAAAGCTATGACTAAAATCAAACACATATATACATATATATATTATAAAATTTAAAAATATAGAATAAAGTTAATTGCTGTGCATTCTGTTATTATTACTCACCTTCCTGTAGAAATATTTTTGCCCTCGACCAGATCACACAGCATTTTAGTAACCATAATTCCTCACGGACTTTATAAGAAGACAAGCATCTATTTCTCTTTACTCATTAAAATACTAAAAATCATCAGCTCACAAGCACTTAGAGAATAAGAGACTCAACATAAAGTGAGGCAAAGATTGTGTACAGATTGTGTTTCAAGAATTTCTCTGGCATCTATTGTAAAGATTATGTTGGGCAGAAATGTGGGGCATTCCGGTTTTTGGTAGATTTAGAAAAGACCAAAGCATTTCAGTTTTTCAAGAACATTTAAACACAAAGAGGAAAGTGAGTACTTTTCACTCAGTCATAAACTTGCTGACCAGAGTTGTGCAAGGCTGAAGAAGTCACAACAATTTCTTCCAAATAAAAGCATCTTGCAAATCCAGTCTTACTGGACAATATTTGCTTGTACCTTTGTTAATGTGCTAGACAACCTATTAATTATAACCTTATTATTCACATGAAAAATATGCCCAGAGGACAATTTAATAATTTATTAGGGCAGTTTATGTACTTTGCCCTCACTTTCTTTCCCAAGAGTTTGTGTTCATTAACTAAATATGTTATAATGGAAAGACTCTGGAAGGCACACTAAATTCATAATACATTTCAATCTCATGACCTTGAAAAGGAGTGTTCAGGCTCAAATAAACCAGAAGTTGATCTGATGGGTACCAGATGCCAAAGTCCTGGAAGGACCTGACACTGCCAGAGAAGCAGACTGATGAGGTTTTTTTCCATTGACAGCCAATCTGGTAATAATAGTTGACTGACTTTCTTATCTTTCTCCTTTCATACATCTGACTTAATCCTGTGCTAGTAAAGATCTTAAAGTCTTTAATTAGATACTAGAGCTATAGAGATGGAAAGGAACACAAGTCTGTGAGTATCAGACCAGACCTTTCTCATTTGCACACGGGATATTTGACGGTGATGTTTTATTTGGTGGGTACAGGCTGGCAAGCAGAACTAATTAAAATTAACTAGAAAAAGGAAAGAGGTATATTCAGAGAGCGATCTAAATTTAAAAAGGAAAAAGAATTCATAGCGAAGGTCTTTGTCTCTCTCCTCGTGCTGTGTCATTGGAGCACATATGGTTCTTTATATCAGCCTGTCCTATAACAAAGCCAGTGTTTATTCTGGCTGATACTTAGAAAAATGTAAGCTGCAGAGTAAAAGCATCAGGGACCATGTTAAGGCATTAATTATAAATGTACTGCTCTTCTAATGTTTTTCTTCAAAACTTTACTTTCTAGGAAGATTTTTTACTTCTATAAAAAAAACTTGTCATCCAAGATTATTTCAAAGACAAGTGTCTCTGCTAAAATAGATAACTAAGGCAAAAATCCCATCAATAGTATTACCAGATAAAATATTATTCAGTGTGGGAATACTACAGCACATCAGAATTATAGTTTCTAGCATTTTGATACATGGTAATGATTTTTGGTGTGAGAGAATATATTACTCTAAGAAAGAAAAAATATATTGCTTTGGTTGCATCCAAACTTTAAAGTGTTTCTTATTTTAAATTATCCATCTTTTTTCAATTTAGAAAGAATTTGGTTTAGTTGAGTCCTATTTTTGCAATATCTTAAGATTTTAAAATATCACTCTGTTTTGAAATGTAAATTAGCACACATTGGTAGGAGAGGAATGGATTATGAGTTATATATGGGCCAAAACTCTAATATCCAACCATATGGTTCTAATCCAAATTAGAGTATTTCTTTTTTCGTGGAAATAATTGGATTTACTCTGAGTCATTGAGACATCAATTTAGAGTTTTCAGGGACCTTAGAACGTATCTTAATCTAGATGAGGAAATAAAGAATTAAGTCATTTCCCTCCTATCAAGCAGCTAATGAAAAGCATAGCTATAACAAAGTCTATATAACACCCTTCTTACATACATGCCCCCAAAATGCGTGGAATACAGGCCTCAATTCCAGATGTGATTCATAGAATCAACAAACAGTTAGAGAAGAATAAAAGTTGTGCATTAAAGATGAGCCATTTCCATCTGCAAATTAACTTGGAACAAAGCAACATTAACCTTTTCTTATCATGGAGTAGAAAGAATCTTTTGCAAATTCTTTTCAGGACACCATCCTAATAAATAATTCAGATTACTTTTCCTTTAAGCATCTCTTCACTGTGAAATAAATTAGGGTTTAAAAAGTCAAAGGACACCTGCAAATACTTATATTTTGATCTATATGATACATTATAGAATTCAGTCTTCATCATATGTTGAGTTTCAATTTCTACTGAAGTAGAATGGTCTTAAAATTATTTAAGTTATATAATAACAATAAATATCTGACAATATTTAGGAAGGCCTAAATACCATATACTTTAATGCAAAAATTCTAGAGCTAAAAAAAGCCACATTTAAATTATCTTGATAACAATTGCCACCTGGTAGATAGACTGTAGTCATTTTGGCAGCCAGGCCAGCCATTCAGGGCACTGTATTGGCCATCATCCATTACTCTCCAGGCATAAAGTCATAAAAAAATTTTTAATAATAAAGTCAAATATATAAAAAATCAAAACAAAATCCAATAGTGTATTTCAAAATCAAATACTTAAAAAAAGAAAAAAGTTGGGAAGGGGCACTTTGGGTGGCTCAGTTGGGTAAGTGTCCAACTCTTGGTTTTGGCCCAGGTCATGATTTCACAGTGAGTGAGTTCAAACCCCACCTTGGGCTCTGGACTGACAGTGCAGAGCCTGCTTGGGATCCTCTCTCCCTCTCTCTTTGCCTCTACCCCACTCTAAATAAATAAATACTTTAAAAAATTTTTAAAAATCAAATTGAGGTGACTTCCCCTTTTAAAAGAGAAGAAAAATAAAATCTTCTCTTCTCAAAAATAACTTCAAAACAATGGATAAAACAAGAAACAAAAGCATATCTATCTTCTTCCCTGACAAAACTAAGAGGTGACTATAACCTCACACAATAATTTATGAAGAAGCACAGATGGAAGGAAAATCAAACAGAAATACATGAAGATGGTGACAGAAGATGTCTATGGCTGCAAATCTCAAAGGGGTGGAACAGAATTGTCTAAAAAGCAAGGTTCACACTAGAGAGCCAATCCGTTTTTTAGCTTTGGAATCATGGAATGGGTGTGTGTGCGGCACTGGTAGCCAGCACCTCTGCCAGCATGAGAAAGAAGCACAGATATCAGGAATGAATCCTATCAAGAACCATGTTTTCAAACGCATTGTGATAGTGAGGCAGAGTAAGAAAGAGAAACCCTGTATTAGGAAGGTTAAACTGTCAGCATAGCAGTTAAGAAAAAGTTAAAGTAAGAAGCTTGTGTCAGAAGGAAACTTCCTACTATCCTGGAACATGTTCAGAAGGATCCACTCATGATAATAGTAACATTGAAATGAATACAGGTTTAAGACTAATAATCAACAGAGAGCTAGCACATTATCTATAAAAGACAATGGGAGGGAAAATACGAGGACTAGAAACAATGGTAAATGAAAGACACAAGAAAACATTGTCACAGAGCAGACAAAAATTGTAATAAAAACTTTGCTCTGAGTTAAATAAAAAAAATCTTAATGAATTATTTGTCTACATAAACTACAGGGATACCCGTGTGGCTCAGTCGGTTAAGCAGCTGACTTTGGCTTAGGTCATGATCTCATCGCTCGTGAGTTTGAGCCCTGTGTCAGGCACTGTGCTGACAGCTCCGTCTGGAGCCTTCTTCAGATTCTGTGTCTCCCTCTCTCTCTGCCCCTCTCCCACCCATACTCCATCTCTCTCTCAAAATGAATAAATGTTAAAAAACTTAAAAGTAAATAAAAATAAACTAAGAGCCTAAAGCAGATGTGCATGTGATTTAAAACTAAAGCTGACCATAAGCTGGTAGTAATTAGGAAATTAGAGACATAACACAAAAAGAAAATGTGAGGAAGTGAAATCCATAGAGAAAGTAGTTCAAAGAAAGGTTTCACTTAGACAATGGAACAAAACAAAACAAAACAAAATGCACAAAAAAGGAAAGGCACAGTAGACAGAATTTTTAATAAAATGCAAATGAACAGGATCTTAAAAGATCAGAAAAAGTGTCTGAATAGTCAGAAAAAAATGGCTAACATATTTGATGTTCATGAGGATGAGAAAGAGAAACGGAAACAGAAAAAAAAATTAAATGTTATAAAAAATTCCAGAAAATCTGAAATTACAAATGACATCAAATGGATTAAAATGGTATATCTAACCTTTAAAAAATATGCAAACCAATCAATACCCAGCAAGACACAGCCTAGTAATATTAATTAGTCTAAGCAGCACCAATATCAATCTCTAGCATGACACATGGATATAAAAAACAACCATCCTCTAAGCAATTTAAGAGACAATGAAGAAAACAAAACAATTTTAAAATATCTAAAAATAATAACATAAACTTACACATCAGCACTTTGTAGTCAATTAAATCAACACTCAAAGGAAAATTTATGTTCTAAGTATTTATATATTAATATACAAACAAGAACGGGAAGTAAACTAAGGCTAAAATAAAGAAGTTAGAAGAATAAAATAAATATAAACCTTAAGAATCATAGGTAGGAATCAATTTTATTTTATTTTATTTATTTTTTAAATGTTTTATTTATTTTATTACAGTGAGAGACAGATCATGGGAGAGGGAGGGTCAGAGAGAGAAGGAGACACAGAACCAGAAGCAGGCTCCAGGCTCTGAGCTAGCTGTCAGCACAGAGCCTGACGTGGGGCTCGAACCCACGAATGTGAGATCTGACCTGAGCGGAAGTCGGAGGCCCAACCGACTGAGCCACCCAGGCGCCCCAGGAATCAATTTTAAAAAGCAGAGATTATTATAATATAGATAAATAATTTAATAATAAATCTAATAACTTTTCTTCTCCAAAAGAACTAATGAAATATAAATATTCAGCTAAGCTAATCAAAACCTGACAAAATACATTTACACAAAATTAGAGATAACACTCATGGAAAAAAGATAGAAGAACTTACTATAAATAAGCAATATTTAAGTGGGAACTCAGAAAAAAAAGAAATCTAAGTAGCAAAGATATACAAAATCGAGATTACAGTCAAATACTACTCACAAATGTGTACCAGGCCAAGTTAGTTTCACAGAGAAATTATACCAAACCACAAAAAGCCAAAACTCAAATAAATCAGCTGTTTGAGGATATATAGAAAACATTCATATTCTCACATAACATTGATATAAACTCACATAAATAATACACAGAAGAGTCTATAAAACAATCACATAAAATAAATATTGGTATTATAAAAATCCTGAATTAAGTATTAGCAAATTGAATTTAAACTTCAGTTAGATCACTACCTCAATATGTACCAAAGATGGATTACATTTTCCTAACAAACAAAAATCTGTAGAAAACTGTAAGAAGACATGCTAGTTTTTAAATAGTCTCATAGTATTTTTTATTTATGAAACAAAACTCAGAAGGCATAACAAATTAATAACTAGAAATACATGAACAAATGAAATACTATGAATGACAAGATCCATAATAAATAAAAGCAAATGAAAACAATGTAATTTAAACAGCACACAGCACATTTTCTTTTTCTTAATATAAATGATAATATCAGTAACAAAAAGATCAAAAGCACAATGAAATATCTTGTACCTAGTTAATAAAAAATGCAAATGATTATGTATTACTGAGGTAAATGTACAATAAGGTAACTTACTTACAATAAGGTAAATCTGGAATAAATTTTCAAGAACCTTTCTTCATGTATAGTTTGACCAAATTCAAAAAAAAAGGTCTGTTGTGAGAGGTTACAATCTCTTTAAAGGGCACTACATTTAAAGTTTCTTTTATTTTTATTCTATTTTTTGAAAAGTTTATTTTTTATCTTGAGACAGAGATAGTACAAGTGGGTGAGGAGCAGAGAGAGGGAGAGAGAGAATCCCAAACGGGCTCTACACTGCCAGCCCAGAGCCCGATGCACCGCTCAAACCCATGAAGTACTGATCACATTCTGAGTCAAAACCAAGAGTCAGACACTTAACTGACTGACCCACTTAGGCACCCCTACATTTAAATTTTTAAATGGACATACACTTTAACCCCATAATTCTACTAGCAGGAATGCATTCTAATATTATAGTCACACATTTATGAAATAATCTTTCTCCTTTGTGATTTATGCTTTATTGTTTGTATCAGCTTGAGAAAGATTAAAGAAACTATTCTTTATAAAAGAAAAAAATATAAAGAATCACCTGCACATATTTAAATTAGGTTCTTTGTATACATTTTTAATATATTATGCCAATAAACCCATATCAGATATATGTCATTTGGAAATATCTTCCCCAAGTTAGAGGGCTGTCTTTTTGTTTTGTTGATGGTTTCCTTCCTTATGCAAACATTTTTATCTTGGTAAAATCCCAATAGTTTAACTTGATTTTGTTTTCCTGGTCAAAAACACAAGAAACAACAGGTTTTGCCGAGGATGTAGAGAAATAGGAACTCTCATGAACTGTTGGTGGGAAAGCAAAATGGCACAATCACTGTGGAAAACAGTATGAATGTCGCTCAAAAAATTAAAAATAGAATTACTAATGATCCTGTTATTCCTGTTATTACACTACTGGGTATTTACCCAATTCAGAAAGATATATGCACCCCTATGTTTATTGCAGCATTATTTACAATAGCTAAATTTTGGAAACAACCTAAGTATCCACTGATAGAAGAATGGATAAAGAAGATGTGGTATATATATACAATGGAATATTGCTCAGCCATAAAAAAGAATGAAATCTTGCCATTTGCAACAACATTGGTAGATCTAGAGGGTATAATGGCTTTTTTTTAATGTTTTTAATTTTATTTGAGAGAGAGAGAGAGAGCGAGAGTGAGCATGAGCAGGGAGGGTCAGAGAGAGACACACACACACAGAATCTGAAGCAGGCTCCAGGCTCTGAGCTAGCTGTCAACACAGAGCCTGACACGGGGCTCGAACCCATGAACCATGAGATCATGACCTGAGCTGAAGTCGGATGCTCAACTGACTGAGCCACCCAGGTGCTCCTAGACAGTATAATGTTAAGTGAAATAAGTCAGTCAGAGAAAGACAAGTACCATATGATTTCATTCACATGTGGAATTTAAGAAGCAAAACAAATGAATAAAGACAAAAAGAGACAAACTGTTAAATACAGAGAACAAACTGGTGGTTCCAGAGGGGAGGTGGGTGGGGAGATGGATGAAATAGGTGAAAAGGATTAAAAAGTACACTTATCATGATGAGCCCTGAGTAATATACAGAATTGTTGAATCATAATATTGCACACCTGAAACTAATTATAACACTATATGTTTATTATTCTTGAATAAATAAATAAATAAATAAATTTAAAAAAATGATCTGAAAAAGACCACTTTCTCCATGATGTTTCACAATTCTCAGGTCTATGAAAAACCATTTTGGTGGAAAAGATGGTGAGTTCTATTTAATAACAAGCAGAACATCATCTGAATGAAGAACTATTGTAATACTGAACTATCTGGTTACTTCATCAGCTGACAGTTGCTTAGCTTCAGCCTACAAAGGGCCATAATCACAAGGACAATCAATTTAATCATGCCTCATAGCCCCGGCTTCTGTGGCCATTAGTCAAAATGCTGCCCCCCCCATCAGTAATAATCTTTTCCATACTTATTTGTGTTGTCTTTTCCTAACTTTTCCATCCACTGCCCCACTGCCTACATTTCTTCTGTGGCAAAATAGGTTCTACTTACATAAATGGGTTAGAAAAAAGGTTAGAGCAGAAAGCCACCACTACAGGGCAAACGTACCCAAGGTTAGGTAACGAGTTATTGTAATGGGATCGTGAGTAACTTGTTGCATCACCTGCAGGAAATTACTTTCCATCTGATGCCAATATCACTTTCACCCCAGACACTTTGCTTCTTAAATGCACAAGTTAATTATTACTGTGATTTTTTTCTCCACATTCATGTATGTAAGATCTTGTTTTCTTCATGTTCACCACATGGGTAATATCTTGAGAGCTCACTAAGTATGGAGATGAAACCTCTGTTGGGGTCTTGTCTCCTCCTGGACATTAGCCTCTCTTGTATTCAATTCTGCATTCACTCTCTTGCTGGACAAGAGAGAACATCAGACTCATAGTCTGCAACATTCTCCCAAATCTTTCATCTCCAACTCCTTAATCTCCTGATTCAGTCAAAAATCCCTCTCATTCTCAATCCTCTCAAGAAACATTTCTTCTACCTCCTTAAACTTAATAAGAATGCTTCACATTTTAGGCACTACACTTCTATATGTATAGACGCAGCCTTTTTTTTTTACTTTTCCATATGTAACGCATGGAGGTGAATACAACTGTACAACCAGGTAGCCATCTAAAACAAAAATAAATAGTTCATTCTCCTCATTGTCCCTTTTGTGGAAGGAACATCTAGACCATTATCTTTTCACCTGTGTAAAATCCTCTGTCCTACTTTGAGCTTCAAGTTATCTAGCTTTACCATCTCCTTCCCTACCTGTACTCCTTCTCCAGTATCTTAGATGATATGAACATTAATATGTTGGGTTTTATTACACTAAGACAAAAACACCCATCTCTAGAGAAAGAGAGAAAGCAGAGAGGGCAATTCCATCCTTGATTTTATAGTTCTTGAGTTGAATTCCTTGAGATGTCCAGCTATCTTCACAGCTCTTAGGTTCTGTTTTTAAAAATATATATTGTATTTATTCCAGTTAATTATTTTTAGTTCTTGAAGGGGAAACACTTGTCATAGTGAAAAACACATAGGCTGCTGGAGATTCAAAATACCTGATTTTGCTCGACTTTTTCCTAGAATCATTTTGAGCAAATGTTTCTGTGTCTCAGTTTTTCATCAAGAGCCCCTTTAAGGGCAGTGTGGTGCAGGGGATAGAGTCCTGGATTTATGGTCAACGACCAGGTTCTTTCTCCTTGCTCTGTTACTTAATGATTCATTTCATTTTTAAGAAGTCATTTAACCTCAAAATGCCTTAATTTCCTCCTACTGGTGATGATTCAAAGGGAGACATCAAAGCAAGTAGTCAAAGGGATTCAATGATTACAGACAAACAGCTGATACATAACCAGAACATTGGCATGTGATTATGGACAATTATTTAATCTTGTTAGAGCTTATCTATTGGATAATCTGCTTTCACACTTCTTTTTTCAAAGCAGGGAAGCCTTTTAAATGAAACTTGGCATGAGATCCCATTTCTTTTTTTTTAGAATATAATATTTTATTTATTTTTATTTATTTATTTTAAGCTTTATTGATTTTATTTTTTTCCATAATATTTTATTGTCAAACTGTTTTCCATACCACACCCAGTGCTCTTCCCCACAAGTTCCCTCCACCATCACCACCACCTCTTTTTCCCCCTCCCCCTTCCCCTTCAACTCTCAGTTCATTTTCAGCATTCAATAGTCTCTCAAGTTTTGCATCCCTCTCTCTTCCCAACTCTCTTTCCCTCTTTCCCTCCCCGTGGTTCTCCATTAGGTTTCTCCTGTTTTCCTGTTAGACCTATGAGTGCAAACATATGGTTTCTGTCCTTCTCTGCCTGGCTTATTTCGCTTAGCATGACACCCTCAAGGTTCATCCACTTTCCTACAAATGGCATATGTCATTCTTTCTCATTGCCATGTAGTACTCCATTGTGTATATATACCACATCTTCTTGATCCACTCATCGGGTGTTGGACATTTAGTCTCTTTCCATGTTTTGGCTATTGTTGACGTTGCTGCTATGAACATTGGGGTACATGTGCTCCTATGCATCAGCATTTCTGTCTCTCTTGGGTAAATCCCCAGCAATGCTATTGCTGGGTCATAGGGAGTTCTACAGATAGTTTTTTGAGGAACTCCACACTATTTTCCAGAGTGGCTGCACCAGTTTACATTCCCACCAGCAGTGTAGGAGGGTGCCCATCTCTCCACACCCTCGCCAGCATCTATAGTCTCTTGATTTGTTCATTTTAGCCACTCTGACTGGTGTGAGGTGGTATCTCAGTGTGGTTTTGATTTGTGTTTCCCTGATGAGGAGTGATGTTGAGCATCGTTTTATGTGGGGATCCCATTTCTAAAACCAACATTTATCACTATAGAATAGTGTCATAACCTTTAAGTGTTATTAAATGATGTTAGAAATTGTCAGCTATTGTATATGTTAACAAATTTAGCAAAGGCAACTGTTATTCCACAAGACCATATAGTTCAAATAGCACAATAGCACTGTTCTTCCGAGTTTTTGAGAAATAAATTCCACTAGACATAAACTGAATTCTTCTCTGTAATGAAGCTATATCCTATTAATAAATTATGTTTTGAAGATTTCCTATGAAATAAAGCTTGTTCATTATTTTCTTAGTTAAAATATTCCATTCTTCTGACTTCCTATAGAATTGTTAGGATAAAGAAATTGAAATAACTGAAATACAAAATGTACATATTTTTTACTTTCTGAAGTGGTATTAAATGCATAGATACATAAATATAAATATTTGCTACTGTTATAAACATGAAAATTTTCATTTCTGTCTTTTTTTTGGAACCGGGCATAATTTTTTACTCATATACTTTTAAACACCATTCAAAAATCTGTGTTTGTTAAATAAATATGTATTTTAAAATATTAGCAACCTCTGTATCTTACTTAAATCTGTTGGAATTGTTAATTGATTCACCAAAGCTTCGTTATTCACTAAACATAGAGTTAACATTTAAGTCTTTTAACAGTAGTTTCTAGGTTGCTTGAAGATATTTTATTCAATAGTAAGGATTATATTGTGTGTAATCCTATGAAAAGATACTGTAATTAATTGGCAAATTGCTACACCATTGGTAAGTATTTTAAACCTAATTACTTCTTCCTTTTGCTTTCTGCTTCAGACCGTCAGTTAGGAAAGTCTGGCACATACACTTAAAGAAGTGAAAGAGCATTTAGTCAAAGAACCAAAATGTTAATACTGAAGTTTCTTTATTTTACAGATATTCAAAGTCTAAATTGTCTGGTTCTTTCTAGAGTTCTAAATTAATGGCTAGGACAAAGAGAGGCTTAATTTGTGGGAAAGAAATCTCAGATGCAAAGAACTTACTTATTCTTTTAGGCTTTGAAGAAATGTAGTGCATTTATCAGCTTTGAGTGGATATCATTGTGTTTATTACAGAGTGGAGGCACCATGCAATTTTGCTCCTGAAATTGGTTTATATAGATGACTGGTTGCTGTGAAGTGTGTGTCAGAGCTCCATGCAGCTGTTATGAAGTAGTACAATTGTCATTGCTTCTTACATGGTTGTTGAGAAGAGCTTGAGAGCCCAGCTCAGTCAGCTGTTGAATAGATAACCCAACACAGTTAACGTGGCATACATTGTAAAGAATTACATGCCTGCTACAATGAGCTTTGGGCCTTTGGTCTAGATAATAATCCTGGTGGGTGTACCACGTGTAGTGGCTGTCTGATCACTCAGATAAAACTGACGAAACATAAAGAAAAATGTCAGTCGACTGAAAGAAAAATGCCCCTGCAAGTTTGTTTAAGGTTCATGTAAACGGCTGTGTGTATTTTTTAACCCTGAGTCTGCCGAGAACTTGACTGCCATGTTCAGTGTCTCACGCTGAAATGCAAGATCGGGGGATGATGACCTATTTAAGGCTGTGTTTAAACACGTTGGTGTGCATGAAAGTCCTGTCTATCACTTTGGGTTACACAGATGAGCATTTCTGTTTCAGAGAAAATAAAGCCCTTTTGAAAAGCAACTTACGTGTACAATGTGTACATTAAGCAATACTGGAAAAGATAATTATTGACAACTTTTGAGTGATGATGGCATTTCATTTTATTTCCCCAAAACAATCAGAATGACAATGTAGATCTTTTGAGTCATTATTAATTATAATGAAACTAAAAAGTGGGAAGAAATACTACTGTTTGCCATTTAAGCAGCGACACAAACACTGGGATAATTAACACGTTAAAGTAATGTTTTTGAAACCCAGAGGGGATGAAAACAACCGAAGTTATAGGATTTCCAACTTAAAGCTTCTACTTTTTTCCATCCCCTAACTTGTGTTTCTGGACTTGGTTGTCTCAGCCCATATGGCATGTCTCAAACATGGCTGGAATTAGGTCTGCTTTGATTCCTATGCTCGCTGGGAGGATTTATGGATATAACATCTGCTTAAACTTGGAGATTTTTTTCATATCTGATAATTCATATCTTCAAAATTCATCATGTTGTATCTTTAATGTCCGTAAATAATAACTGATTTATCAACAGATAATCGCAAATAAAAAGTAAACAAAATGAAGTCCTGGTTTTCTTTAAGTGACCCACATAAATAGGAAACTAAGGTTTTACAACTTGATCTAATTTCAGGTTCTTATTATCTGTATCTAGATTTTACAAATATGTATTTATACCTTACCTTAAAAAAAGCATAGTTGGGGATATTTAAATGTTAGTAAGATATTCTGAAAACAAGAAAACTCATTTAGTCATTTCTCCAAATCTCATATTCAAGTGGGAAAGAATTCTTTTTCATTCAGCTCAACTTCTTACAAGAAGTAGGAATCACATTTAAATTTGTATGACTGCCTTTTTTAATGATCGTAATAGATTCATATGAAAAATATTTTCAATAATATACCATATACCATTAAAAATGTATTTGTCTTAACTTCTATTTTTATTACTTACATTTTTGGGGGTTGTCTTCTGAGGAGCACATTACTTAATCCATATTTCTCAAAAAGACTGTTCAGTCACTAAGTGTATCAGTCTCTTGATACAAAATTTTATGTTTTATGTTTAATAAAACCTGTATCATCTTTCAAGATCCTGTATCATCTTTTGAGATCCTTCATATACACATTAAAATCAGAGGACATTTAAATATAATACTAAAACATATTATGAACTAGTAAGGAATACTTATAAAGTCATTAAAATCCATTTTTCTGTGATGAACGGTTTTACAAAATTATATTTTTTCATTGAGGCCACCCAAAAATGACCAACTCACACCCAGTTAATTATGTCCTTTAATTATTATTTTCCCATATATTCATCCTTCAATAAATAAACTTTTAAAATACTATCTTTATTTATTCCTGAAAGGCCTTAAAGTACAAAAGTGCCTGAACAATAAAGAAATGATATTATTCTTTGTCCCACTTTTTAATGATGTCGATTTGAAATTTCCAGAATTAAAATATTTAAAAACTCTGTATTAAAAAAATGGAAATGAGGAAGATCTAACATGGCCACAATTGTTTTCCATTCCTCCCATCAAAAATGAATCTATTCCCATGCCCTTAAATCTAGGGTGGTCTTTGAAATAGCCTTGATCAAAGAATGAGACAGAAATGCTTTTATGTGACTTTTGAGCATATGCGCCTAACGGTCTTATGTTTCCATATTTGTGCTCTTGGAACACCACCACTTTATATGAAACCTAGGTTATTCTGCAAGAGAAACTATATGATGAGGATCCTAGGCATTGTACCTGACAGACCAAATTACCACTAGACTTATGGGTGACGCCATCTTGGAATATCCATCTCTGGTCAAACCTCCTCCAGGTGACTACTTCCGCGTGAGTAACACCAAGCAAGGCCAGAAAAATCACCCAGCAGATGTACCCCAAACTTCAGTCATGAGTAAGGAAATGACTATTATTTTTAAGCCACTAAAGTGTGGTGTGATTTGTTATATGATAAGATAATAAAACAGATGATGATTATTCTGATGATTTCTTTCTCTAGGAAATATTTTTGCAAAAATGGCAGCATGAGGGGCACCTGGGTGGCTCAGTCAGTTGAACATGAGACTTTGGCCCAGGTCATGACCTCACAGTTCGTGGGTTCGAGCACCGGGTCGGGCTCTGTGCTGACAGCTAGCTCAGAGCCTGGAGCCTATCTTTGGATTCTGTGTCTCCCTCTCTTACTGACACTCTCCTGCTCATGCTGTCTCTCTCTCTCTCTCTCTCTCAAAAATAAATAAAACATTAAAAATTTTTTAAATGGCAGCATGATAATAATAATAATAACAACAATTTCAGTCTAAAGATATTAAGTCAGTTCAACGAGTCTCACTCTCAATGCAAGAACTTAAGCACAGTGGATACTCTTTGGGGTTAAAGAAATAGAATCACAAATATTTGTCTCTGCGTTATCAAATTAACCATCTGAATAATGAAAATTTTATCCCATGGACTATGTTGAAAAATACTTGTTTTTGCTTTGTCTAAATGAAAACAAATGTGATTTTTCCCTGCATCTGAATTGATTAACTTTTTAATATATTGACTCTGTTTGGTTACTTGGAGGAAGAAAATTTATCCTCCCCTTGATATAATGGAATTGTTCACTGCCTCAACTTAATGATAGTTCCTATAGAGACATACTTCTTGAATATATTACAGCAAGGAAAAGATGGCATTTTAAGTATTTGTTCTTATTTAAACAATGTATTAAAATGGCATGATTTGGCTGACCCTCAAACTAGTTAACAAATTGTGAAAATATGCTACTTGGTGGTAAATACAGATTGACAGTGATTTTTTGTAGAGATATTTCATCAGTTCAAGCCTGGCTGCATTTTTGAGCTGTAGGAATAAGTTGCAGTCTAAAAATATAATATATTTCTGTCCTTTGAGACAGATATATTGGACATTTATGAATTTGAGTTACTAGTTTCTTTTCCTTGCCCATCACTTCTTTTGAAAACTGAAACAAATTAATGGGGAGGTCTCTCTTAGAAAGCCATTGCCAAAATTTTATTTCAATGGGAAATGCCAGCAACGTCCTACTCAAGAGCTACATATTCCTGTGTGAGAGACCATGTCCGTATTTTGAAGCCCATAGTTTGATGGACATTATTTGATGTAAACCACTTCTCAGAATAAGCAAACAAGAAAGCAAATTTAGAAAACACGTAGGCAAACAATGACAAAAAGCAACAAAAAATTATCTTGAAAACCTATAGCTATCTTCAGTTTGATTTTAAAAAGCAAACAAAACAGATCCTGGAAAAGTAGCCATTGTAGAGAATTAATTAGCTATTTTTAAATAGTCCAGATTTGTCTAAGATTATAGTTGCAGCATGCATATTTTATCTAGATTTATTAATGTAACTGAAGAATTTATAAACTATGTAGCTTTGTACTCAGCACATTATGAGAAACAAAACTCTCCACAGGGCTTTCGTGGTTAATATACAATATGTATACATTTCTAGTTTTTTTAGGTTTATTTATTTCAAGAGAGAGTGAGAGAAAGAAAGAGAGCATGAGTTGGGTAGGGGCAGAGAGAGAGGGAGAGAGAATTCCAAGCAGGTTCCGTGCTGTCAGGCAGATGCGGGGCTCAAACTCACAAACCATGAGACCATGACCTGAGCCCAGATCAAGAGTTGGATGCCTAACTAACTGAGACACCAAGATGTCCCCAAAATGTATCAATTTCTGAGGGAGTAAAACCAGAAGGCCTTCAGTTGCCAGGCCTCGTGGTATACAACTGCAGAAGTCATCTGTGTTTCAAAGAGTATGTGTTAAAATTTTAAATTAGGATAAATCACAAGTTAGATATAGAAGATTATTACCTATCAGATAATTTTCCAAACACCAATTAATATCAAGGCACTTATTCTCATTGGTGTGAGATTCTTAGCCCCCTCACTCTCAAAGAGAGCACTTGCTGTGCACTCAGCAGGAAGTCCAAGTTCAGGAGTACATTTAAGATCAAGTTCTCAAGCTTAGGAGTGGCTAGAAATTGTTTAAATATGAAATATATATTCTCAGAAAGGTTTTTAAAGGTTTTTTTAAACATTTATTTGTTTTTGAAAGACAGAGAGAGACAGAGAGTGAGTGGGGGAGGGGCAGAGAGAGAGAGGGAGACACAGAATCTGAAGCAGATTCCAAGCTCTGAGCTGTCAGCACAGAACCTGATGTGGGGCCTGAACTCATGGACTGTGACATCATGACCTGTGCTGAAGTCAGACTCTTAACCAACTGAGCCACCCAGGTGCCCCTCAAAAAGTTTTTTAAACATATATGTGCATGTTGTCTGTAATTTAGCTTCTCATAGAATATTATCATACATAACCCTGAGAGGTCTTTCCATGCCCAGATTTGCTGAAACTAATTCTAACTAATTTTTTAACTAAAATTTTATCCTTGGATACACTCAAGTAGATCCTATGACTATTTCTTGATAACTCATATATTTTGATTAATTTGCAATATAATCTGGTCAATATTAAAGCACACATACATTCACCCATTCGCTAGTTCAACAAGTATGAGCAACTGCTCCATGTCAGATTCTCTTCTAGGCACAGGAGACAATAGTGAACAAAGAAGATAATGTCCCTGCTTTGATGAAGCTTGTATTCAAGTGGAAAAAAGTCAATGATACATACATAAATAAGTAAGTGTGGGTGCATATACATACGCACACACATCTAAAAGTAAGTTCTAATGAATAACAAAGTATAGTAGAAAAAGAGCAAGAGAAAAGAGGAGTTACCTTAGGAAACATAGAGAAAATGTCTCGGAGGGCATGTTATTTTACCACAGACCTGACTTAAATGAGGACGTGAACCAGCAAACATCAGCAGAAGTAGCATTCCAGAAAAAATTTGGAAGGAGACCTAGGTGGAAGTTTCCAGGAATAAGGAGGAGGGCAGACAGGTAAAGCCTGGTTGCATGTGTGTCACATTTTCCTGGTTGCTTTAAAGCAAGTTTCTCTTTGTGCTTTAATTAAATATGAATGGAATTTTTCTGCTTCAGCCTCATTTCAGTGGGTCCTATTCTATGTAGTACTGTCTTCTCAATCAGTCCTACATCCTCCACATGTGTCTGCAGTTGTGAACTTCAAAGCAAACATGGCACTGCCAATAGTCCGTCCTCTGTGAATAAGGGCAGTCAAACTGCTTCATCTAGATGACTGATTCCTACTTTTCACAATGTGCTTTAGACATAGTCACCCCTCATGGTCATAAAATCTCATTCTGCCAATCTGAAGTTTTCTATCGCAATTTGTACATTTTGGTCAGTTCCCTTTAGACACATTATTATGAAAATTCCCTTATTGATCTCTGTTTGGTCATTTCTATTTACTGTTTCTCCTATTGGTAAATGACAGGGCTGGAAATTCCAACCCTGCTCTTAAAGATTCCAGCCCCTTGTTCTGAAAACTGTTGTCATTGTCATAATCTTTATTTTGTCATATAAACTGTTGAAAATGTTAACTCCTCTGGATCCTAGATTAGTGCTTGTTCTTCCCCCGAACTGTCAGTGATCCAATGAAATTTCTTCATTGAATTAGACAACCCTGAAATCAAGAGTCACATGCTATGCTGATTGGGCCAGCCAGATGCCCAAGCAGAAGTGATTTTTTTTTAATGTTTATTTATGTTTGAGAGAAAGATAGAGAAACAGCACATGCAGGAGGAGCAGAAAGAGGGAGACAGAGGATCTGAAGCAGGCTCCACACTGACAGCAGAAAACCACTTGACGTGGGACTCGAACTCACAAACCGCAAGATCATGACCTGAGTTGAAGTCAGATGCTTAACCAACTGAACCACCTAGGCATCTATAAGTGATTTTTGAAAGCAAATAATTAAGCATTGGAATTGGGAAAATCCAAATTCTATTCAATATTAAGGAATCTATGGTGATTAATAGGATAATGCAGTTATCAGAGTACAATTTTTACAAATGTAAGTACAATATCAATATCTGCTTCCTTCCTTCCTTCCTTCCTTCCTTCCTTCCTTCCTTCCTTCCTTCCTTCCTTCCTTCCTTCCTTCCTTCCTTCCTTCCTTCCTTCCTTTCTCTCTCTCTCTCTCCCTCTCTCTCTCTTTCTTTCTTTCTTTCTATCTCCTGATATCTTGCAGTGAGGCAATGCATACTGTTATCCAAAAAGTCTTAGTTATTTTTATTGAGTACATAGTTACTTACATTATTTTTCCATTATACTACTTATTTCCATTTACTCCTGCTAATTGTGAAATCTCATAAAAGTACATGACTTCTACTATTACACCTGTGAACTAATTTTAATCGAATATAAAATTGTAAACCTCCTTAACTTTCTTCAGATCTGTAGAACCAATGACATATAAACTTGAATATCCCAGGATTCCTCATCATATTCAAATAAAGACATTAGCTTCCTCCCTGGACTTTGTAAACTTAAAAGATTCTTCTTCCTCTAGAACTCAGCCGTCCATATTTTCTGCCTCAGACATGTAAGATAAACAGCTAAAAGTTGTCCTTGACATTTCTTTTCTTCCCACTTTTTATTTAATAGGTAAGAATTCCAGTCAATTTTATGTCTTAAAATATCTCATATCTGTTTGCTGTTCTCTATCTTAGCACTATTGCTTCAAGCCTTCATCATCAATGTATAATGTATATATGGATGACTCTAGCCTCACCTACTTTAAATTATATTTCATCTCATTGTAATTTGATCTTTTAAAAATAAAACCTAATCATGTTTCCCTCATTCTTAAGCTTTTTCATTATCACCCCACAGTTGAGTGAGAATCCAAATTCCTGTGATCTGTTTTATTTCTATAAATCTAGCCTCAACTTCCAACTACCTCCTGCATAAAGAAACTATCTTCTGGCCTCTCAGTAAGCCATGTGGTATAGCCACGGCCTTAGAAATGCTACAGATTGTGCTTGATATATGTTGCCCTTTTCTTGGTCTGCCTGGTGATCGATTCATCTTCCTCACCAACTACCCTGGCGATAGTTCTTTATTCTCTGATCATTGTATCAATAACCTATGGTCATAATGATAGACATAAAAGACAACAGTACCTCAGTGGCAGTGACAGCAAAGCAAGGCATCTAGATGGCTCTCCTGATCCTGGCTGGATTTACTTGCATGTTTGAATGTCAGCTGATAGCTAATGTAGGCTGGCATCAGAAGAGAGAGAAGTACAATTTATTCCACAGGTGTTGGTTATGCAGCTGGCTAGCCTGGGCATATTTTCATGACACCAGTAGAGGTACAAGTATAGGCAAGGGAATACATCCCAACCACTTGAGATTTAGGTTCAGAAATGGCATGCTGCCACATTAACGCATCCAGTTGGCCAGATAAGTTGCATGAGATGGAGAAGTTCTGGCACATTTATGGGGACAAATATCAAGTCATATTGATTCAGAGAAGGGTGAAGAATTGAAACTATTAATGTAATCATCCTACCATACCTTGTTAGAGCATTTTCATATTTTATTAAAATTCTTTTTTACATACTTCTTGTTACATGTTCTTTAACATAAAATCCATGTCTTATTTAGCTCTCTACTTCAGAGATATAAACTAATAATAGGCAATTACTGAATAATAAGTCACTATAACTTAATGAAAATCTAATGTATGACATATTTAATGAAGAAAATATATATAACTTCTTAAATATGTGAATATTTTTCTATTTATTAAAATAAACTTATTTTAAATATTAAAAATCCTTCAATACTTGAAGAGTGTTAGAAATAATTTTATAGAGTAATCATAAAAATAAATATTAAATATATAGCATTGTAGCAACTAAGTAATTTATGTGACAGCAGTTCATATGGCCCAGATAGATGACTATAATTTTTTGCTTGTTTTAGTGGGAAACTACAGCTCTAAATTTGTAGTCTTAAAACAATACTACTAAAAACAGATAATTCATTCAATATTTTCTTTGCATTTATATTAGTTGTAATTATTTATATAATTAATTAGTCTACACATCATGCTTGTGCTTTCAGTGATCATTAATTGATTCACTGTATTCATGAAAAGTGTAGATCAATGTCAACATCTCCATCTTACAGAAACAAAATGTTCTTTCTGATGATAGAACATAAACTATTCTTATCATTTTTCTCTCAATGATCAGAAAAAACAATAGAGACTAAGGAGGTATATTCTAGAACAATTCCTTAGCTTTGCTATATTCTGATACAATAAGCCACTTGGATAGTATAAACAACAAATATAAATTTTAACAATTCTTTTCAATGTACAAGTGAATTTTCTTAGAATAACATAAGTCATTGTTAAAAGAACTTAAGTTACTTATGTTGCATGTAGTTTGGTTCATTAGAAGAGCACATTGTGAAAGAATATTAGAATACCTAGACTTTTTGCCCTGATATACTCTTGCCTCACCAGTCACCCTATCCAGAAAGTTTAGTAGATTAGTGCATTTATCTTCTTTAGAGTTAGGTAAATGGAGATACTTCAGAAATTTGCTCATAATTGAGATTGCATTGCCTATGAAATTAAACTCAATTATTTGGCCTTTCTTTCTTGCTTTCTTCCTTTCCTTCTTTCTCTTTCTTTCTTTCTTTCTTTCTTTCTTTCTTTCTTTCTTTCTTTCTTTCTTCCTTCCTTCCTTCCTTCCTTCCTTCCTTCCTTCCTTTCTTTCTTGCTTTCCTGCTTTCCTTCTTTCCTTCTTTATAACCCTACCCTTTATAGTTTCTGATTTATTAGATCTGATCCTGATTAAAAATAACAACTTATAGGAACTTACTACTTGGAGTCCTCACCCCACCCATTATTCTTTATTAATTCTTTTTGTTGTATGTTATAACCTTAATTTGTTTTCTAGTATTGTAATTTGGGGTCTTTTATTTTAAATCAGGCATTTTCGTGAAATAAATACATGGTTTACTAAAAGTTCAATAGCATGGTCCATTGTACATTTTTCAAAGGTTAGATAGAATCCCAAGCTTGACCCACATTTATCTATTTATCCCTGAATATTTTAGGTGACCTTTGTAGACAGATATATTGAGTATTACTGAAAATGGTTGTTTGAAACATGGGGCTTGAAAATGTTTGTTTTAAGCCCTGAATTTATCTAACCCAATGCTTTTCAATTCTAAACACATCTAATTTCTCTTTCTGATAGTTTATTATTACTGTATAGAAACTCAACAGATTTTTGTGTTTTGATTTTGTATCCTGCAACTTTACTGAAATCTTTTATTAGCTCTAAGAGTTTTTGATGGAGTTACTAGGCTTTTCTCTTTATACGTCATGTCGTCTGCAAATAATGACTAGAGCCAGTTTTACTTCTTTTCCAATTTGCATGCATTTGTTTCTTTTTCTTACCTAATAACTCTTGACAAGATTTCCAATACTATTTTGAATAAAAGTAGCAATTCTTGTTCCTGAATTTAGAGCTTTTTATCATTGAGTATTATGTTAGCTATAGAGTTTGTCATATACCACCTTTATTATGTTAAGGTATGTTCCCTTTATACCCACTTTGTTGAGAGTCTTTACCATAAATAGATGTTGAATTTGCCAAGTGTTTTTCCTGCATCTATTGAGATGACCATATGCTTTTTGTCCTTAATTTTGTTAGTGTGGTATGTCAAATGTTGAACCAGCTTTGTACTTCTGGAATAAATCCAACTTGATCATGGTGCATGATACTTTTAATATATTGTTGAATTCAGCTTGCTTATATTTTGTTGAGAATTTTTGTATCTATTTTTATCAGGGATATTGACTGCAATTTTCTTTTCTTGTGGCATCTGTGTCTGGTTTTGGTATCAGGGTAATTCTGACCTTGTAAAATGAGTTTGAAGTGTTCCCTCTCTTGTATTTTTAAAAAGACTTTGAGAGGATAGGTTTTAAATCTTCTTTGAAAATTTGATAGAATTCACCAGTGAAGCATGCGTTCCTTGATTTTTGCTTGATTTTTGCTTGAAATGTCTTTGATTACTGACTCAACCTCCTTACTAGTAATAGGTCTGTTTAGATTTTCTATTTCATCATGATGCAGTATTGGTATGTTGTATATTTCCAGGGATTTATATATTTCTTCTAGGTTGTCTAATTTGTTGCCATATAATTGTTTATAATATTGTCTTATGATCCTCTGTATTTCTATGGCATTAGTTGTAACTTCTCTTTCATTCCTGATTTTATTTATTTGAGTCTTTTCTTTCTTTCTTCTTTTTTCCTGGTGAGTCTTGCTAAAGATTTGTCAATTATTTATTTTTTCAAAGAAACAAGTCTTGGTTTCATTGATATTTTCTATTGTCTTTTTAGTCTCTATTTCATTTATTTCTGTTTTAATCTTTGTTATTTCCTTCTACTAACTTTGGATACTTTGGATTTTGTTTGTTCTTTTTCTAATTCCTTGAGATGTAAAGACAGATTGTTTATTTGAGACTTTTAACATTTCTTGAGGTAGAAATTTATTGCTATGAACTGCCCTCTTAGAACTGCTTTTACCACATCCCATAAATTTTGATATATTTTACTTCTTTTACATTTTTTTCAAGATTTTTTTTCTGATTCCTCTTTTGATTTTCTCTTTGATTGATTGGAAATGTCCCTAGTTTCCTTTTGTAAGTAACACATAGTTTCAGGGGCACCTGTATGGCTCAGTCTGTTAAGCATTTGACTCTTGATATTGGCTCAGGTCCTGATCTTGTGGTTGTGAGATCAAGCCCTGGGCCAGAGTCTGCACTGACAGCATGAAACCTGCTTGGTATTCTCTCTCTCTCTCTCTCTCTCTCTCTCTCTCTCTCTCTCTCTCTCTCCCCCTCTCTCAAAAGTAAATAAATAAGAATTTAAAAATATGTGGTTTCATACCATTGTGGTTGGAAAAGATGCTTGATATGATTTCAATCATCTTAATTTTGTTAAAACTTCTTTTGTGGCCTAGAATATGATCTATATTGGAAAAACGGTCCACGTGCACTTGAAAGGAATGTGTATTTTTGTTGCTTTAGGTTGGAATTTTCTGTAAGTATTAGTGAAGTCATTATCTCCAATTCTTCACATTTGAATATATGCAGAGGAGAGATTTGTTAAGTACCAAATACATCTCCCAAAGGCATTTGGAGGAAAAATGTTATAATTGGAGGACATAGATGAGGATGTGTATTCAGGAGCTCAGCCTTGTATACCTAACCCTCTAAACAACAACAGCAAAAACAACTGAACCCATTTCATCTCTCTGGCCTTTCTGCAGCTTCTCTGACTCGACTCTTGAACTGAGAATCCCCTCAAGGTACATATCAAGAAAAGATAAAGCTAAATTTAGGGCAAAAGACATAACTAGAGAGTAATAGAAAGGGAGAGACAACAAATTAAGGCTTGAGAATAAATGTGGAAGAGGTTCCAGGATGACCAGGGCAGAGGGTTATGGGCTGTGCAGAGCTTTCCCTTGGAATATTTGTAACTCTGTGCTGAGAACTAACTTGGAGAAGGACCCGAATGATAAGCTGGGTTTTTTTTTAATCTTTAATTTATCTGACTTTAGAGTGTTAATAATGATAGCCTAATACTTTTTTTTTTTTACCAAAAAGGCCCAGTAGAATTAGCTACTATGTTTGAAAGTTTTCTGTGAACTAAAATTTTGTACCCATTAACTCATTTAATTTTCAAAATAACCTTATGAAGAATGCATTGTTATTATTAATATCCCTATTTTACTTAGGAGAACACAGCTAATTAACTTGTCGACTGTTACTCAATTAACCTATGATAGGGCTGAAATTTGAATCCAGAAAAAGCTAGCTTCAAAGCCTCTCTGCTCTTAGAAACACTTTCTCTTTCCTCCTCCATAAATTATTTGCTAAACTATTATTAACTTGTAGGATTGATGACTGTGTTTTTTTCACCATTCCAATCCCTTTTCTCTCAGTGCAGCAGATACTAGCTGGAAGGTTAGGAGGAAGCATCCTAATGAAACTTGTTCATATTAATGTAGGGAGTGTTACTCACTAAACCTTCCCCAAGGCGTTTTAAAGAAGATGGTTATTAAAACAAACTTATCTATCATTGGTGAATCATCAATATGATAAAACTAGAAAATAAAATAATTTAGGGATGTGAGATGAAAATATTTTTGAGCAGAGAGGCCTCCCATTAAACAAATAGACTTCTACCTCCCCTAAATTATTCCTGCCTTTATATAGCTACTTTGATTCTTCATGTTCCAACCCAAATTTTTATATTTTGACTTGTTTTTTTTTCACAGCTATCTCAATTGCAGTAAGAGTGGGATTCTTGAGGAAAAAATGGACAAAGTTGAGGAAATGGAGAATGAAAAGAAAATAAAGTAGTGGAAAGATAAATAGCCTATTTGAGGAAACTGCATGAATAGCTTGAGGAGGACTATGGAGAAAAATACATGTCAGTTTATCAATTTATTAGAATATATTGATATCGGTAATCCTTAACTATCTTATGAGAATACAAATTACTTTAGTGACTGCAATGATAACTCACTATACAGTCTTAAAATCATAAACATGCATATTATTTTTGAAATTCTCATAAAAATAATGAAATAGAATATGCAAACTCACTAATTTCAAGGAACCACTAGGATACATTAACTTAAGCCAATCGATATCACTACAAGATAAACCAACACTTTAACCCTGAAATATTTCAAAGTCCAGCCTATTTTCAAGTGAGTGCTTCTGTATATGTATTTCCTTCCATGTGTTTAAATATAATCACTGAAATCTATTTCAGTTACCTGTAACAAGCTTAGGGAAAAATTTTTAAATAGCTCTCTCAATAGAGATTTTAGAGACTCATCTTCTGACAAAATTGTAGTTAAAAAATTATATGGAAGACAATGATCTCTTCTTTCCTTGTCTTCAAAAATTCTAGGCAAGAACTTTCTAATCAATGGAAAGCTTTTAGTAGTATCAACTTTATTGACATTTCCCAAACATAAAAGATAAGATATAAGACTCAGATTAATGGAGAACAGATAAATATCTGTACCTGATTCTACTAAATAATAGATCATCTTTTCATCTCTTTTGCATCTTTGTAGAGCAGGCCTATCCTGAGAATGTCCTTCAGAGTGTGAAATTGCCCCATGGTGTTGTGGAACAAGGCAAGAATATTTTATGAATGTGGTCATCTATCCTGACTGTTCGCTTGCTCTGATACACTCTGCTCAGTCGAGAAAAAAACACCAGCATGATTGTACAGGAGACTGTATCTAACCTAGTGGATTTAACAATATGTCACTCTCCTTTTTATTTTCAGCAAAAAATGAAATTTGAAAGTTTAAGTTGGACTGAGCAGATAGATATTTAATTCTAAGCGAGGCAATAATTTTGTTTTTCACACAAGTGTTGTACTAGAACTTTGCTGTTAGGAGAAGGGCAGCTACATTGATACATCCCTTGTAGGAAACCCACAAGTCACCCTTCTAAATTATTCTTTTGTTTCCATTTCAAAAATTCTGAACACTGGCATCATTGATTTAAGTGTCCCCTGAAATGTGTAATTGCAAAACATTCTGAAAATTAAAATGCTTATATTCTTTTACACATCCATTACTACTGAGGTGTTAAAATAATTTATTCCATTATATTAACGATTGCTTGATGCATCAAAAGATAATTTGCCATGTAATTTTGTTAAACCTGAAACTGTGGCATATTTTCTTGATAATACCATTAATATATCAAGAGTAAATAAAATGTTTAGTGGTAGGCACATTAATTATCGCCTTCATCTATCGGTGTTTAAAACTTAGAAATAATTAAATGTGCTTTAATAAGATATGGTTCTGAGAAAGCCGGATCATTTATGAATCACTAGAGGTGCGTGGAGCCGCATTTCCCTCGAGAGACAGAATTTATGCCTAACACCCCGCTGATTGTTCAGGAGGTAAAGAACCAATAGCTGCATGTACAGAGGTTTAATTTAAAGTGTGTTTCTCACTAGGCTGCTCACAACACTTAATTAAACTCTGCTGTTTTGGCAATGACAAATGCTGTCGTGCAAAAGGAACCGAGTCGCGGTGACTGAGAAGCTTTTGTAATTTCTTTCATGAGCACGGGCAGCCAGATCCAGGGCAGAAAGGAAAGTGAGAATAAAAGAAGACATATTTAAGGTGTTCGGACAAAGTTGCCACTTTTAAGCATCTATTTTAGGCACCCAAAAGTACCGCATTATTTAAAGGATTGAATCATGTGGTGCTTGTGAGAAATATGGCATGTGACCAGAGAAAACCATTTGAAGTCCATTTCTAAGCTTCTTTTTCATTACAGGCCACAAAACCTGAAACAATAATTGACTCAAATTTAGATAAAGAGGCAACATTTTTATTTCTAGGTAATATTTTTGTGATACATTTTGTATGTACTTTGCACTGTATGCATAAGTTCATTTCTGGGTATATTTTCAAAATCAAGGATGTCTACCTTATGGATCAAAGAAAACAACAGTAATTGTTATATGTATATAAAATTAATTACAAAGGGAAGCACAAACCACCGGCTTTTAAAATGTTGAAATGCTTAGTTTGAAAAATAGCCTAAAAGTCCCTTTTTGTGAAACTATCCTCTCCTCTGGCCAGGTTCATTTCTATAGAGCAGTGCTTTTAATGAGGCATAGACTCATGACTCCGTTTTTATCCCCAAATAAGAGAATAAAAAATAAGAATAAAATGTTGGAAATGGTAGCAAAAAAAAAGCTAAGATTTATTGAATAATTATTATGTGTCAAGAACCACCTAAGCATTTTCACATGTGCAAACTCATGCAGTCGCCATGATAATCTATGCATTCAGTATAATCATTGTCTCTCCTGATCACAAGAGTGTGGTGCAGAGAAGTTAGGACATGTATACAAGACCACAATTAGTGATTATTTAGTGAAAGTGCAAAAACTCAAACCCAAATTCCACAACCAATTTTGCTATCCAGTACGCCATAGTGACAAATTGAGACATTATAAAATATAACCAGAGAAATCACATCAAAGAGAAAATAACATAAATACAGTAGTTATTTTCTTGCTTATCATTATTACTTTTTAAACTTTTTTAGTGTTTGTTTATTTTTGAGAGAGACAGAGACAGAGTGCCAGCTATGAGGGGCAAAGAAAGAGGGAGACACAGAATCAGAAAGAGGCTCCAGGCTCTGAGCTGCCAGCACAAGGCCTTATGTGGGGCTAGAACTCATGAACTGTGAGGTCGTGATCTGAGCGGAAGTCGGCTGCTTAATGATATGGGCCGCCCAGGTGCTCCAGTCTTGCTTATCATTAGTAAAGGACTCTCTACTTTTCCTCTAAAAAATTACATTGCTGTAATAAATTTAGGTATCCTCCAAGTGCTGTCTAAGCACAGAACATGAGGTCTAGAGAAGTTAAGAAAATGTACAATATCGCAGAAGTAATCACTGGGTGTAATCACTGGCTAAAAACGAAGTTTCCTACTGCCAGCGTTGCTCCCAGCACACCATCCTTCTTGCATACAATACTTTTTTGCTCTTGACTAGTGGCAGACCTTATCTCCAAAGTAAATACATGTACTGCTTATTATAAATAAGTAAAGGTGAGACATAATTAGTCCATTATTGTATTCTCTATTAATTAAAATATGGCCATATTGTTCAAACAATTATATCACATTTTTTATTTGTTTGAATTTTGTGGACCAGAACTTATATCAACATGGTGTTCAAAGTAGTTTAAGAATATTTCATTGAATGATTCTTGTTCTTCTCTTCAACTGGTGTCATGGTTTCAAACAGACCCATTTAATGCTATGGAATTATAGAAAGAATTTCAGAGCATGAAGACTATAACTTTTATTCCCTGGTAGATGAGCATTCATTTTTTACATGAAAACATCCAAGGTGTAAACGCTCAACCTTGCAAGACAATCTGTAGTATTCATAATACCACAATAAACATTTTTCTGGCTTATTTTAGCTATTAGAATTTGCTTCATTTGTTAGACAGTGTCTAAGACTCAGTGTTGTATTGTCTCATGAAATTTGTTATAAATGTGCAACATATAAAATTTACTTAGAAACAAATTGCATGAAAATATTACAGAAAGTAGGTAACGTAGTTAATTGGCTTTAGATTTGGGGCAGTTATAGAACATGCTTACTTAAAACTTTATGAAAGAAGTTTCTATAAATCAAATCCTATCAAATATTAGGTTATGCATGTACATTAAAAATTGTTGAGCTCTGGTGTAACAAACTCAGTAAGAATTTTATGTCCTCGGTTTTTAACAATTCAGGAACAAGTATGTTCTTGCAAAAGTATGAGGCATAATTCTTTCTTCTACTGGAATACATTGCATATTCAACTTGACAGCTTCTAAGACAGGATACACCAAAAGTACCATGTTTGAAGGACAGTACTGGAACAGATGAAGTAGTATGTGTGGAGGAAAGTGCCCTATGAAGTTTATAAAGCTTTCAATTGTGGGTTCGTCCTTCCTTCCTTCCTTCCTTCCTTCCTTCCTTCCTTCCTTCCTTCCTTCCTTCTCTCTCTTTCTGTCTCCCCTTCTCTCTCTCTCTCTTTCTATTTGAAGCAGAAAACTTTTTATTTGCAAAGGTATTATACTACTAATGTATCTCTGAGTCTGAATAATATAGAAAGAGTAACAGGCAAAAGAATTCTACCAGTGGTATGGAGAGCATTATATCTGTAGAAAAGAGATCTCATAAGATTTTCCTATTTGCCTTTGAGGAAAAAAAACTGTCCATAAACTCAGAAAGATATAGCTCTCCATGTTTTTCAACTGGTTAAATATTAAAAATGTAAACTACTGTTTTGGTCTTTGACATCAGGAATAAAATAACTTCTGTTTGTTTCTGAAGCCACAATGGGATCTACATATTTTTCTCATAAACACATTCATCAGCAGTGGATACTTGGCTTCTTGGAGGGCTAAGAGGGAGCACAACAGACACTGATTTTATGTTCTCCACTTTTTCTCGTTTAGGCAACTTCACATTTAACAGAACACACACCTTTATAATGTCCCAGTAGGACAGTCTGATAAAATGATATGTGGTTCCGGGGCACCTAGGTGGCTCGGCTCTTTAAGCATCCAACTCTTGATTTTGGCTCAGTTCATGATCTCACTGTTCTGTGAGTTTGAGCCCCACTTAGAGGTTCAAGCGGAGACTGATTGAGATTCTCACTCTCTCCCTCTCTCTCTCTCTCTGTCCTTCCCTTCTTCATGTGTACACGCACTGTCTTTTTCTTTCTCAAAATATAATTTTTAAAAAAATGATTTCTATTTCCACACTAGTGTTCTCATAACTTTTCATCTCATCTGAATTGAAAATGTATTTTCTTCACTGTAAAGATTATGTTTATTAAGTAAATATCTTAAAGGCCACCTTCTCACAGATACATTCTTTGATTATCCTATTGAAAGTATACTCTTTACTTTTTAAAACAATTTTTATTGCCAAACTCAGTTTCCTTCATAGTGTTTATCAAGTTTTGTAATTTCTTAATTTACATATTTACCTATCAATTTATTAATTTGTATTTCTATCTCTTTTTCTAAAAACATCTTCCAAAAGATCATAGACAAAATCTATCTTATTCTTGATCAAATCCTCAGCATCAATATAGTTTTGGGCATTCAAGTTGCTAGAAAATTTTTACTGAAAGCATTAAAAAATAAATGAAATATTGTATGAAAATGTTGTCCCTGGCCATAACTCACTATTGTTTCTTTCTTATATATTCTCTATTTTTTGTTTCCACCACGCTAGGAAAGACTTTGCCTGGCCCTTTTACTCAGGAGATTTGTCTTGCTAGCCAACAAATGCTCATTGTTCTACCCAGAAGTGAGAAAAATATTTGGAGACTCTCACATTCTAAAATCTAAGATTGTGAAGTTTTCTGAACCTTGATAGGTATTCATGTACAAGAAGGACACAGTCAAGGAGAGAGAGCAAATCACATATGGGAGCAGTTGGTGTGACAGAGTATCAGTGTTCTTGTGTTCAATTTCTGACTAGTTGTGTGATATTGGGCATATCATTCTAGCCTCTCTGAGATTTGTATTATTCTATGTGATATGTGGCGTTAATACAATTTGATAGAATTGTGAAAAATCAATGGCGGTAATAGATTTGACAAAGCTATGACAAGCTAAATTATACAATTCAAGTTCTAGTACTAATGTATAGTGTGTTGAAAATATATGATATTCAACAGTTCTTTTATACAAGCAACCCTTTCTTTGGATTTTTTTTTCTAATCTTCAGTGACCGTGAAATTTTTTGCACAAACATTTCAAGCAATTGTTCTATCGCCGCGACAACGTATTTGAGCAAATATGGGAACACACGATAGTGAAGTGTAGTAATAGTTACAGCTTATTAGTCTAAGCATCTGTTAAATTGACATTTCTCTTTGGCTTTCCACATTTTTACCCTGTTAGATCTTCCTGAAAGCTGAACGAATGGCTTCTGAGAAATCAAATCTCTTGCATTCTTACTATGTCCTTTGCAATGTTTTAAATGGACTTAAGCTGTAAAGGGGCTTAGTATATTTCTCCTGTCTAGATACTCAACTCTCTGCTCACATCCCATCACCTGACATGTAGTGGTTACAGAATGTACTTGAGTGGTTAAGGCTGAACTTCACGTCCCCAACATTTAGAGAAGCAATTCAAAGCAGATAGTGAGCAATTCAGCCGGGGCCTATTTACCCTAGTCATTTATTTTAAAACCCTAACACTAAAACCAGACCATTTTAAATGGTAGATAAAAGGCAGTGAAATTGATGAATGCCTTTTGGCAAGTACAGTTGAGTTTCCATGGGGTTTTATACATTATTGACACTGTCAGTGATTTCGGTGATTGTGGCTACAGCTGGGATATTATTATTACCATGTTGCAGTACTTCTGTTGGGAGGCTATTCCGTGGTCACAGCTGGAAGTGTTAGTGGCATTTGATGTTCATGACCTGCAGTAATTGTACCGTTTTATAAGAGGAGTTCACGAAATCCACAGTTAAGAATTAAGCTGTGCCCGACCAAGTGACTTACGCTAGTAGGCAAGAGAATGAACAGGAGTGGCCGCGGTCAGAATTCAATAGTTGCCACGAGAGACTGAGCAGGTCGTTGTGAGGGTAATGTTACCGGACAATGGCGCCAATCTACACAGAGGTCTGGGGGTTGCTGTGTTGGCACTGATACATTTCCTTCAAGGCTGTCTTTGGGGTGGGGATTTTTTTATGTCTTTAAGGCCAAGTGAATTCTATTCCACAAATGTATTGTGTGATGAATAACCCTTTTGCTTTCTCTAAATTTATTTTTTCAGATTATACAAGTAATGCATGTTTATTATAGATAATTTGAACAATATGAAAAGAATAAAGAATAAATTTGAAATCACACTTAACCTTAGCACTCGCAGGCCACCAATTTTAATATTTGGGGGCATCGTTCCAAATATATGTGCAAAGATAATTTTAGCAGAAATTGAATTAATGCTGTATATACTTTTTATTTATTTATTTTTAATTCTGTCTCTCCACACTAACATTAGGACTTAAGTAATGAACTGGCTCCTGTAAAAACAGGAACCAATAACATTTTCTTAAATTTCTGAGATGAAGAAATTGATTTATTACAAAAACAGTAATCAGGTTTTTGACAAAAACAATCTGTAAAATATGTGTCTTTTGGCATGTAGTTTAGGATCAACCTTACAACGGCAAGACTCACACCTGGGTAAGTCAAGCGATGGCTTACCCCACACAATACATTGGGCATTGAGAGAGGCCCCTGATATTCGTTTCCTCAAAATACTTTCCTTTGTTGACAACTGTCAGTTATCTAAATCCAATCCTGAGAGATCTGTCTTTGGGAGCATGACAACTGTGAAAGCAGACACCCTCTGCTGAAAAGAGACCATTCTTAGTGGAGTAAGGCAAGTATATTATTAGCCACTGACATGGGCTAGTTTGCCAATGTCTTGTGAGGTTTTGGAAAGCAGAGAACAGAAAGCTGAGGAGAAAGAACTGAGCCAGGCAGTTTGCAATGAGGGGAATGAGGGATGTAATTCTGTAACCCTGCAATTTGTGTATATATACATAAACACACACATAGATTTGTTAGGATAGTCAAGGTCATGTTTAAGTGCTGAATTTCATGTCTTTGTATATACTACTAGCACAAAAAACTTAATATGGCCCAGATTAAATATTCTGTCCCACCGCAAGTTCGAAGATAAGTGTACTGATTTCCCTGCTACTATTTGGAGAATAGTTCTCTTCTCCCAGGAATGCTTAAGCGTTATAGCTGAATCTCCCCTCCTTCTCACACATTCTATTTAAAATATAGTGCCATGAAAAAAAAATAAATTAAAAAAAGGGGTGCCCAGGTAGCTCAGTCGGTTGAGCAGCTGACTCTTGATTTTGGGGTCAGGTCATGATTCCAGGGTCATGGGATTGAGCCCCATGTCAGGCTCTATGATAAGCATGAAGCCTACATAAGATTCTCTTTTGCCATCTGCCCCCTCCCCGTTCATGTTTTCTCACTCTAAAAATATATTCACAAAAAGTGTATATACTGCCATGATTTATTAATTTTACCTCAGTAATATCCATCCTTACTAACTAGAGCCTTTTAATGCACTTATTATCTTTTACCTGGCTCCTCCCTGGTCCCCTTCCTTTCCATATTTCCTTATCAAATATTTCTACACATAATACTTCATAAATACTCACAAATTGTTTAATCTAGTCTGCTGATCAAAGCTGTCAGTAGCACTCCATTGCTAGTAATAATAATAATACTTAAAAATAATAATATTAATAATATAATACTAGACATGTTAACTTGAGCACTAAGATCCTCTAGAATATAGTCCAAATCTCTCTTCCTAGAGGTAATTCCTCTAACTTTACAGCGTCCGAACTGCAGTTTACCTGGTCTAAGTTCTATTCTTTACAAATCTTATTTATACTTTCTCTCCTTTGTGACTTGGCACACATTGATCCTTCTTTCTTTAATCTCATTTTCCATTATCAATCATTAAAATCATTTCCATTATTAAAGGTGCAATTGAAATGATTTGTTTGTCAGAGTAGAGATTCATTCAAATTTCTTCTGGATTTCTCACTAGGTCTCCAAGTTCAGACAGTGATATCAGCAAATGATTGAATAAATGTGTTTAAATGAATTTACATCCTTGGGTGCCTGGGTGGCTCAGTCAGTTAAGCATCAGACTTTGGCTCAGGTAATGATCTTGTGGTTCGTGAGTTTGAGTCCTATGTCGGACTCTGAGCTGACAGCTCAGAGACTAGAGCCTGCTTCAGATCCTGTATCTCCCTCTTTCTTGGCTCCTTCACCACTAGTGCTCTCTCTCAAAAAAATAAATAAACATTAAAATTAAAAAAAAATAAATAAATGGTTTTATATTCTTGAAAGATATGACTGTTTCAGGCAAAGGTGGAAATTAGCAGATATGGTTAATTTTATGTGTCAAATTGACTAGAACATGGACTACCCAGCTGTTTGATCAACTTTTTTTGGAGTATGTCTGTGAGCATATTTTTGGATGAGATGAACATATGATTCTATAGACTGAATAAAGCAGATTGCCCCCTGTACCACAAGTGGCCCTCATCCAAACAGTTGAAAGCCTGAAGAGAATAAAAAGGCTGACACTCCTAAGAGTAAAAGGGAGCTCCCTCTGCTTGATTGATTGAGCTGGACCTTGATCTTTTCATGCCTCTGGACCCAAACAGAAACAGCAGCTCTTCTTGGATCTGGAACCTGACAGCTTTAGAACTAGAAATACCCTATTGACTATTCTGGGTCTCTAGCATTCTGATTGCAGAATTTGGGACTTCTCAGAGTCCATGATCATGTGAGCCAATGTCTTATAATACATCTATCTTTATATATATACATACATATATATGTATATATATACACACACATATATATACACACACATATATAATACATCTATCTTTATATATATATACATATACACACACACACACACACACACACACACACATTCTGTTGTTTCTATTTTTCTGGAGAATCCTGACTAATATAGGATACTTTGTCTGAGTGAAGAGTAGTGAAGCAAAGCCTGAAAGCAGAAATAAATGTGATCTCTGAAGGGAATGAACAAAAAAGGAAATGCAAAGACACACTTCCTCATTAAAACGATTCTTTTAAAGCAATTGTATGGATTTTCACATTGTTCTTTCACACTTAGTCTACTGCACTGGCCCTGGTCCAAATTCACAATGTAACACTTGAGTCCTGAGGAACAGTTTCCATTGCTGTCCATGCTGATTTAAAGGGTAAGTAAGACATGTTCATGGGGTGCGTGGGTGGCTCAGTCAGTTAAACGACCGACTCTAGATTTTGATTTAGGTCATGATCTCATGGTTTGTTAGATCAGGTCCCACATCAGGCTCTGCACTGACAGTAGGGAGTCTGTTTGGAATTCTCTCTCTCCCTCTCTCTACTCCTCCACTTGCACATACTCTCTCTCAAAATATATAAACATTAAAAAATAAAAATAGTTTAAAAAAAAGTTTTGTTCTGTGTTACTGAGTCTACCCAACCCCTTATGTGACTCTTTTCTAAAAATGGAAATGCACTAATAGAAATTAAGCAAAGAAAATCATCACTTAAAATGATATTAACTTCTTGGGGCAGCTGGATGGCTCAGTCAGTTAAGTATCTGACTCTTAATTTTAGTTCTTGTCATGATCTCACAGTTGTGGGATTGAGCCCTGCATGGGGCTCTGTGCTCCACATGAAGCCTGCTTAAGATTCTTTCTCTCCCTTCCCTACTTGAGCTCTTGCTCTTTCTCAAAAAAAAAAAAAAAAAAGAGAGATATTAACTTCCTGAAAAAAATTCTAATCCTTAATCTGAGTTAATTTTATTTTTTATTAAAATGTTTTTGTGGGTCAAATGGTCCAGTTATTCATAAGAATATAAATTTAATTTAAAGATCTTTTACATGTTACTTTGTTAGTATTAACAAATACTATTAACAAATATTATGCTCTTTATAAATTATCATTGTATAAAATAAGCATCTTGGTATATTAGTCATATTTATATACCTGAATTTATGTGTATAAATTAATAAATCATGGGGGATTTGACTGCAATTGTTATTATTAAATATTTTGCTGTCACTTTTACTTTTATTTAATTTTTAACTTGGACTCATTTATTTTTTTAATTTTTTATGTCTTTATTTTATTTTGAGAGAGAGAGACAGACAGTGAGTGGTGAGGGGCGAGGCACAGAAAGAGAGGGAGACACAGAATCTGAAGCAGGCTTTTGGCTCTGACCTATCAGCACACAGCCTGATATGGGCTCGAACCCACAGACTGTGAGATCATGACCTGAACCGAAGTTGGATGCCTAACTGACTGAGCCACCCAGGTGCCCCAATTTATGTTTATTTTATAAAAAATTAAAATATAATGACAAACTGAGAAAATGCAAATTATTTAGGATCTAATAAAGACTGCATATATTTTTATATTTATCTTTTCAGACTTTTTCTTTATATATATGAATACTCATATGCATGCATACATTTTTTATGAAGATGGAATCCCACCATACAAATAAATGCTTCTTTCTTCCTATTTATATACACATACACACGATTATTTTTATACCCATATGCATATACATTAAAGTATGTGCATACACATGACTAGCTATAAACGTAGACTTATGGTTATAGAATAGACCCTAGGGAAGAGACATGTAATTAGATAAACAGTTTTAATGATTTTGTATTAATCTATTAAATAATTCTGGCATAATAACTATTTCCTTATTGTTGGCTTAGGTAGCCAGCACTGTAAATTTTATCCTTGGTTATATATTTTCCCCATATGTCCTAAATCTGAATTTCCAGGATACAAAAGGATAAAATGTCTCTTTTTTCTCCTAGGTTTATTTATTTATTTTAGGAGAGACAGAGAGAGGGAGGGAGGGGCAGAGAAAGAGGGAGAGGGAAAATCCCAGCTCTGTGCTGTCAGTACAGAGCTGGACATGGGACTTGATCCCACGAACTGTAAAATCATGACCTGTGCTGAAATTAAGAGTCATATGCTTAACCAAATGAGTCACCTAGGTGCCCCAGAATGATAAAACATCTTTAGAATATTAATATTCATTTATGTATTGTCTTCCAGAAAGTCTGCATCAATTTATGCATTATGATTATCTATTTCTTTATTACTCTAGTCCACAATGGATAAAATATCTTTGGAAAAATGATAATATATTATTGCTTTATTAATTTTCAACTCTTCAATTATTAATATTATTAAATTATTTTCTTAAAAGTATTAAGAATTCACATTTATTATTTTTAACTGTCCATAATTAATTTATCTAATAAATACTCACTGAGTGTCTAACACATGCCAAGTAATACACTAGATCCTGTATATAGAGAAAGAAAAAAAAATCATTGATAAGCTCAACATACCAATAGTTAAGACCAGAAAGAAGTATACTTTAAAAAAGTAGGTAAGGGGACAAAGATGACAGAGCAGCATGGAAGTTCAGTGCTGAAATGTAGCTAGATCAACACCAAACCAATTTACACACCTAGGAAATTGATCTGAGAATTAACACAACAATCTGCATAACTTGAGCCACAGAATTTGGCAGGTACCTGTTGCAGAGAGATAAACTGAGGGAGAGAGAAGCCATGGAAGGTAGGAGCTATTTTTGCAGAGAGAGGACAGAGAAAGGGGGGGAAGAGTGCAGTCCATTGGGAGAGTACTGGAAAAGCACTCCCTCTGAAAGTAGCTGGAGAGAAAGGGAAAGAGTGGAAACACTCATCAGGGACTGAACAAGAAATCTGTTCCCCAACACCACTGATGGGGAGAAAGGAGAAGATTTTAATGCCATTTGGATTCTATAAACAGGGCAAATGCAGAGTCGGAAATTCCAGAGCTCAATACCTAGCGATATTCTGGTAGAGAGGAAGAGTGAATCCCTAGGACCAGGAAACAAATTCTGAGGGGCCTGTGGACCACATGGGAAAAAGTGGTTTCTCTTCTTGCAGGGCATTTGGCCCCCCATCAGGCAAAGATCCCAGCAGACCCTGAAAACAGTCATGTTTGCTGGTATTGGATCAAAAATGCCAGAGTGTGGTGAAACCTGGTGCTGACTATGTGTAGTGATTTGCCATAATCTCTAAATGTCTGCTGCAGCATGATAACATGAACGTTCTCTGGGGCAAGCCAGCACTTGGCCATTGCTCAGCAAGAACATTCCCCAGAGGGATGGAGTAGGTCCAAGCTGCAGGGTTTCCAGAAATTAGGGATTTGGAAGCACAGCCCCATTTGATATAAAATTTGGGAGGGATGGACTGCCTGGCAAGCTGGCAGCTTGGATGCACACAGTGTAGAAGTGGGGAATAGATTGAAGCTTGAGACAAAGGAGAGGTGCTTGATTTTGGATCAGTGAGAGTGAAGAGTTTCTGTGCCAAAAACCAGGAAGCTGAGTGATGCCATTTTCATCTCTTTCTCACATATGCATACATGGGAATCCAAGGCAAACTGATCCATCTCAGAAAGCTAAGCAGCACCAGCTAGTGGAGAATGGAGCCATTACATCAAGCCCCACTGACCTGCGCCCTCAAGTCTCTCCACCTGCTTAGTGTAAGGACAGCAGAGTTCTTCATAGTTTGAGGTCCAGGGGAAACTGGATATAACTTCATTCAGGTTTCATTCTGTTTGTTGGATCATCTACTCATTTGTTTGTTTGTTTTCTTATTCTCCTTTCTTTTCTTTTTCTTAGATACCAAAAGAGGCAAATTTATTTTTATTTTCCTTTAAAACTTTTTTAAATTCTTTGCTATGTTTTTTATTTTTTGTAAATTTTTTATTCTGTTTTACTTTCTTCATTTCATTTTATTCTATTTTATTGTATATATTTTTACATTTTTAAAAATTTTTCATGCTTTTTTCTTTTTTTCTTTTATTTCCCTTTTTTCTCTATTCCTTCAAGCTTCTTTCAACAACCAGACCAAAAATACACCTAGCTTCTAGCTTATTTTATTTTATTTTTTGTGTTGTTTTTAATTTTTAATTTTTTTTATTGATTCTTTTTCTTTGTCCAAAATAAGGTGAAGGATCCTGAAAGAAAGAACAGGAAGAAATGACAGCCAGGTACTCACTCAACACAGATATAAGCAAGATGTCCGAACTAGAATTTAGAATCACAATAATAAAAATACTAGCTAAGGTTGAAAAAGGCATAGAATCCCTTCTTGTGGAGATAAAAAGAAGTAAAATCTAGTCAGAAAGAAATGAAAAATGCTGTAATTGAGATGCAGTCTCAAATGCATGCCACAGAAGAAAGGATGGATGAAGCAGAGCAATGAATCAGCGATATAGAAGACAAAATTGTGGAGAATAATGGAGCAGAAACAAAGAGTGAAGCTAAGGCAAAAGAGCACGATACAAGAACTAGAGAACTCAGTGATTTATTTAAAAGAAGTAACATTGAAATCAGAGGAGTCCCAAAAATAAAACGACAAAAAAAAGTAGATGGTTTATGTAAGCCAATTATAGTGGAAAACTTTCCTAGAGAAAGACACAGACATCAAAATCCTAGAAGCAAAGAGAACTCCTATTAGATTAAATAAAAACTGACCACCAATAAGACATATCATAGTCAAATTCATGAAATACAAAGATAAAGAAAGAATTATGAAAGTAGCAAGGGGAAAAAAGGTCCTTAACCTATAAGAGAAGATAGATCAAGTTCACAGGAGGCTTATCCACAGAAAATTGGCAGGCCAGAAAAGAGATACAAGATATATTCAATGGGCTGTATTGGAAAAATATGCAGCCAAGAATTCATTATCCAGGAAGGCTGTCATTCAAAATAGAAAGAGAGATAAATAGTTTCCTAGACAAACAGAAACTAAAGGAGTTCATGACCACTAAGTCAGCTCTGCGAGAAATTTTAAAGGGAACACTCTGAGGGGAGAAAAGACAAAAGAAAACAAAAATGACCAAAAGCAACAAAGACTAGAAAGGACAAGAGAACACCACCAGAAACTCCAACTCTACAGGCAACACAATGGCAATAAATCCATATCTTTCAGTACTCACTTTAAATGTCAATGGACTAAATGCTACAATCAAAAGACATAGGGAATCAGAATGGATAAGAAAACAAGATCCATCTATATGCTGTTTACAAGAGACCCATTTTAGACCTTCAGATTGAAAGCAAAGGGATGGAGAAACATCTATCATTCTAATGGTTGCCAAAAGAAAGCTGGAGTAGTCATACTTATACCAGCAAACTAGATTTTAAAATAAAGACTGTAAAAAGAGATGAAGAAGGGCATCATATCATAATTAACAGGTCTACCCACCAAGAAGATCTAATAATTATAAACATTTATGCCTCCAACATGGACATCCAAATATATAAGTGAATTAATCACAAACATAAAGTAACTCATTTACAATAATACCACAATAATAGGGGACTTCAACATCCCACTTAGAGCAATGAACAGATCATCTAAGCAGAAAATCAACAAGGAATTGCTAGCTTTCAATGGCACACCAGACCAAATGGATTTAACAGATATATTCAGAACATTTCATCCTAAAGCAGAATAAAACACATTCTTCTGGAGTGCAAATAGAACATTGTCCAGAATAGGTCACATACTGGGACACAAATCAGCCCTCAACAAGAACAAAAAGATTTAGATCATACTGTGCAATTTTCAGGCAACAATACTATGAAACTCAAAATGAACTGCAAGAAAAAATTAGGAAAGACCACGAATGCTTTGATATTAAACAATATCCTACTAAAGAATGAATGGGTTAACCAAGGAAGTAAGGGAAATTAAAAAGTACATGGAAGCCAATGAAAATGATACCATGACTGTGCAATACCTCTGGGACACAGCAAAGGCAGTCACAGGAGGGAAATTAATATATAGCAAACCAAACCTTCCTAAAGGAAGAAGAAAGATCTCAGATACACACCTAACCTTTCATCTTACAGTCTAAAGGGTTGGAGAAAGAACAGCTAATAAAGCCCCAAGCCAGCTGAAGATAGGAAATGATAAGGATTAAAGCAGAAATTATTGATGTATTTAAAAAAAAAAAAAAAACAGTAAAACAGATCAATGAAACCAGAAGCTGGTGTTTTGAAAGAATTAACACAATTGCTCAATTCCTAGCCAGACTGATAAAAAAGAAAAAGGAAAGAACCCAAATAAATAAAATCAAGAATGAAAGAGGAGAGATCATTACCATTGCTGCAGAAATACAAACAATACTAAGAGAATGTTATGAGCAATTACATGCCAATAAATCAGGCAATCTGAAAGAAATGGACAAATTCCTAGAAATATATAAACTGCCAAAAGTGAAACAGGAATAAATAGAAAATTTGAACAGTCCCATAACCAGTCAAAAAATTTAATTAGTAATCAAAAATCTCCCAAAAAACAAACGTCCAGGGCCAGATGGCTTTCCAGGGGAATTCTAGCAAACATTGCAAGAAGAGTTAACACCTATCCTGTTCAAAAAAATAAATAAATAAATAAAAAGAAAGAAAGAAAGAAAGAAAGAAATGGAAGGAAAGCATCCAAACTCATTCTACGAGGCCAGCATTGCCTTGATTCCAAACCCCCCCCCAAAAAAAACACTACTAAAAAGGAGAACTAAAAACCAATTTCCCTGATGAACATGGATGCAAAAACTCTCAACAAGATACTAGCCAACCAGATCCAGCATTAAAAGAATTATTTGCCATGATCAAGTGGAATTTAAGCCCGGGATGCAGGGCTGGTTCAAGATCTACAAATCATTCAATATGATAGATCACATTAATAAAAGAAAGTAAAAGCACCATATGATCCTCTTAATAGATGCAGAAAAAGCATTTTGTCAGAAGCAGCAGCAAGGAGCCAGTAGGGAGAGTGCGATTGAGCAAAAGTTCTCGTGACCTTACAACCCTTGCGGCTGACCCCTAGTTTCTCTAGGATTAGAATACTTGAGTTAAAAAGTTAATTGTACAAATGACCTTCATGCTTCTTGAGTTGGACTGATTGTGCTTCAAGCTTTGACAATCTTCTGGGATTGTTTACACCTGTGACTGTCTGTATAAAACTACTTGCTTGTGAGGAATAAAGTGACAATATGGGCACCACTCATGTTGCTCCTCCCGTCCCCATCCTTTGACTCTTTCTCTTCTTTTCCTCATTTCCTTATCCTCACGTCCTTGCTTCTGTGCACCCGCATGCGCACATGCACAACAGCATTTGACAAAGTACAGTATCATTTCTTGATAAAAACCCTCAAGAAAGTATGGATAGAAGGATCATACCTCAAGATCATAAAAGTCATATATGAAAGATCCACCCCTAATATCATCCTTAAAGGGGAAAACCTGAGAGCTTTCTCCCTAAGGTCAGGAACACAATAAGGATGTCCACTCTCACTGCTATTATTCAACACAGTGTTGGAAGTCCTAGCCTCAGCAATCAGACAACACAAAGAAATGAAAGGCATCCAGATCTGCAAGGAGGAAGTCAAACTTTGACTCTTCACAGATGACATGATACTCTATGTGGAAAACCAAAAAGATTCCACCAAAAAACTGCTAGAACTGATCCATGAATTAAGCAAAGTCACTGGATATAAAATCAATGCACAGAAATTGGTTGCATTTCTATACACCACTAATGAAGCACCAGAAAGAGAAATCAGGGAATCAATTCCATTTACAATTGCACCAAAACCCATAAAATACCTAGGAACAAACCTAACCAAATAGGTGAAAAATCTATACACTGAAAACTATAGAAAGCTTATGAAATTGAAGAAGACACACAAAAAATGAAAAACTATTCCATGCTCATAGAGGAAAGAAAAAAATACTATTAAAATGTTGATACTACCCAAAGCAATCTACATATTCAATGCAATCCTTATCAAAATAACACCAGCATTCTTCACAGAGCTAGAACAAACAATCCTAAAATTCTATGGAACCAGAAAAGACCCAAAATACCCAAAGCAATCCTGAAAAAGAAAACCAAAGCTGGCGGCATCAAAATTCTGGATTTTAAGATGTATTACGAAGCTGAAATCATCAAGACAGTATGGTACTGGCACAAAAACATATGGAGAACTAATCTTTGCAAAGCAGGAGATAATATCCAATGGAATAAAGACAGTCTCTTCAGCAAATGGTATTGGGAAAACTGGACAACGACATGCAGAAAAATGAACCTAGACCATTTTCTTACACCATACACAAAAATAAACTCAATATGGATGAAATACCTAAAACAAGACAGAAAGCCATCAAAATCCTAGGGAAGAAAGCAGGTAAAAACCTTTTTGACCTTAGCCACCACAACTTCTTAATCAACATGTCTCCAGAGGAAAGGGAAACAAAAGCAAAAATGAACTATTGGAACCCCATCAAGATAAAAAGCTTCTGTACAGTGAAGGAAACAATCAGCAAAGCTAAAATGCAATCAGCAAAGCTAAAAGGCAAGAGATATTTGCAAATCAGATAAAGGGTTAGTATCCAAAATCTACAAAGAATTGATCAAACTCCATACCCAAAAAACAAATAATCCAGTGAAGAAATGGGCAAAAGTCATGAATAGACACTTTTACAAAGAAGACATCCAAATGACTAACACACATGAAAAGATCCTCAACATCACTCATCATCAGGGAAATACAAATCAAAGCCACAATGAGATACCACCTCCTACCTGTCAGAAAGGCTAACATTGACAACTTAGGCAATGACAGATGTTGGTGAGGATGTGGAGAAAGAGGAACCCTTTTGCACTGCTGGTGGAAATGCAAACTGGTGAAGCCACTCTGAAAAACAGTATGAAGAGTCATCAAAAAATAAAAAATACAAGTACCCTACTACACATCAGTTGCAATACTAGGTATTTATCCAAGGTATATATGTGTGCTGTTTCAAGGGAGCACATGCGCCTCAAAGTTTATTGCAGCACTGCTGACAATAGCCATAGTATTGATAGAGCCCAAATGTCTATTGACTGATGAATGGACAAAGAGGATGTGGTATGTATATAAAGTGGAATATCACTAGGCAATCAAAAATAATGAAATCTTGCCATTTGCAACAACATGGATGGAATTATGGTAAGCAAAATTAGTCAGAGAAAGACAAATATCATATGACTTCACTCTTAGTGGAATTTAATATACAAAACAGATGAACATAACAGAAAGGAAGCAAAAATAATATAAAAACAGGGAAGGAGACAAAACATAAGAGATTCTTAAATATAGAGAACAAACTGAGGATTGCTGGAGCGGGTATAGGTTGGGGGATGGGGTAAATTGGCAAGAGAAATTAAGCAAGACACTTGTTGGGGTGAGCAGTGGATGTTATATGCAAGGGATGAATCACTGGATTCTACTCCTGAAATCATTATCACACTATATGCTAACTAAATTGGATGTAAATTAAAAAAAATAATAATATTTTTTAAAAATACTAATGTGAGTTTAGCTATTAATGCATGGTGCTGACTGAAAGCAAAAACCTAACTACATGTTTTAGGAGGTTTTACTGACAAAAGATAGCATTAAATGCATTTGAGACTTTTGGGACCTAAAATAAACTTTGACTCCCCATGTTTCTATAGGCATAAAACACAGTGAAAAATTGCTTAGCTCCAAGAAGAAAATATTTACTAAAAGCTAACACAGATGTGGCTAGTAATACAAAAGTAGACCTTCAACAAGCCTAAGCCAAATGTAGTGAAGAATGGTAGACTATGGAAAAAATGTCTGCAATAGAAATCCAGGTATTTAATCAAGGAATATTTTCACCTCTTCAGAAAAACAGTCCTTTGCTTTCTCCATCCCTTGGGATTTCAGTATAACTCTAGGCCCTAAACTTTTTACTCATTTTCCCTCTCCAAATGGGACTTATAAAGTTATCCTATGCAGCGAATGCTATATATGTGGGACTAAAAGACTTATTCTTTATTTCATAGATTTCTCCATCAAGAAAAACCATATTAAAACCTGAAGCAGCTATGATCCTGAAATTTTGAGTCTGCTGTTGTGATTTGATGAGAATTTTTAGGTGTTCCTTTGCACACCTGAAAATTGTTCCTTTGTTAGGAAGCAAATATACTTTGTCCAGAGAAAGAAGAGACATGAATATTTGTACTCAAGCATGTGGAACATGGTAGATCAAGTTAGTTTCTACAATTATAACTCTATAAAAAGAGTGTATATCCTTGTTCATGATATGGGATTATTTGTGTAAAAGAGTGTACTTTCTATGAATGTACTTTCTGTGATGATGCCATCATCATGCTTGGTCATATAACTCACTTTTGCTAATGGAATAAGTGTAGAAATAATTGCACGCCAATTCACAGCACAATATTTAAGAGCCTTCTTGTGGTTTCAATAGCTAATTTTCTCTTTTCTTTTCCACTGTGTGAACAGCATGTCTCAGGTCAAGCTGTTATTTCATAACAAAGAAAGTATATGAATGAGAGACCCAATCAGAGCAGATCCAAGCCAACCACCAACTCCTGTGAAACAAAAAGTACACTTTTGCAGTTGGAGGCCACTGAAATATGGAAGTTGTTTCCACGGCAAAGCTGGCCAATATAAAGCCCATTTCAGTCTTAATCTAGGTTTTAATGAGAATGTCTCAAGTGTAGCAGTTAGCAGTTATTCAAAATGTGTATATATATATGTATATATATATATATGTATGTATATACACATACTCATATACACTGTGAGTATATGTGACCAAAAGACTTCTATAGATCTCATCTATACAGTTATGGGTGCCATGTGCTCACTTTCAAAACCCTAGGATGGGACTTCTTTTGTTACCAATAAGGTGAATAGGATGTAATCCAAACAGTAAAGTAGATCTTGAACTGAGATGTGGCTGACTCCAATGTCTATCTCTAACACAGGAAGACATCAATATGTGAAAATGTTAACAATATAGGAAATCAGCATAGACACCAACATGACTGTTTTACATGAACATTTTTTAAGTAAAATTTCATCTGGTGGTAGGGGCACCTGGGGGGCTCAGTCGGCTAAGCATTTGACTCTTAATTTCACCGAGGTCGTGATCTTGTGGTCTTGAGATCAAGCTCCACCTTAGATTCAGTGCTGAGCGTGGAGCCTGCTTAAGATTCTCTCTCTCCTTCTCTGCCACTTCCCCACTCATGGTAACTCTCTCTCTTTCTTTCTCTCTCTCTCTAAAAATAAGATGTCATCTGATGGAAAATTTTTATTCTCAAATCTTGATTTTGAAAGTGAGGTAAGAATAAAGAACATGTTAAAAATAAAGAACAGTTGACCAAACACACAAAAAACCCCACTAATATCAGTAGTACATCTGAAACTAGTATCAACCAAACTCAAATAAATAATAACCATAATCATATGTAAAATAATAAATCATAACTATAATTGAACAGGAGCTATGTATAGCAACATGAATCAATCTCCCAAATAGTGTTTGATGAAGTATATAGAATAATGGCATTTATATAAATTTTACAAATATGATAAACCAAATACTTATTTCAGACCTTATTGTCTGGATTTAATAAAAGATGTATCAAAAAAGTGGTATGTTGAATTCAATAGTACCCAAGGAAATCAGAGGTAAAATTTTATATTAACTTGCTTCAACCGGGGGTAATATGTACCAGATACTGTAGAAGAAGAGGAAACTATAATTAAACTGTGCAACACTAAAGAATGTTTCATTATGTAGTACAGAGGCCAGAAATAAGGAATACCAAAGAGTGTGTCCTACAATTCCAGCAATTAGTCAAAAACAATATCCATTTTATAAAAGATATATTGTCAGGGATGATTAATACACCACAACATCTTAAATGGTCCATTACTTAATCTAAAGCTTTCTAAAGTTTCAAGAGTTACTATGTAGCTCAAAGTCAGTATTTGGTATACTAATGCAAAGAAAATGAATACGCATGAAGGCAAAAGAACTGTTTGCCAAACCAAACTCAATCAACTCTTAGATTTGAGCCAGTTTACAGATCCAGAGCCCTCTGAATGATGGGAAGTCTAGGTGCCCTGAATGAAGGACTTCAGTTTACTGTTAAATTTTTACATGGTTGATCTTCCCCCCAGCCTTCCTCAAAGGGCACTAATGCCTTTTACCAGGGTAACTGTACAGCAGGGAAAAAAATGATCAGACTTTTCACAGATGATTGGACACTGGCTCTGAACTAACACTAATTCCAGGAGAACCAAAATGTCACTGTGACCCTCGGTTAGAATTGGGGAGGCAGTGAGGGGGGGTGACTTATGGAGGTCAGGTCTGTCTCACAATGGGTTCAACCTGTGGTTATTCCAATTTTGGAATATTCAATTGGAATACACATACTTAGCAGCTGGCAGAATCCATACCTTGGTATCCTGACCTATGAAGAAGGGCCATTATGGTGTGAAAGGTCATGTGGAAGCCACTAGAAACACCTCTATCTAGGAAACTAGGGAATTCCAAAGGCAATATCAATATTCACAGTGATTGCAGAGACTAGTTCCACCATCAAAGACTTAAAAGATTCACGGCTCATAATTCTTGCTACACCCCCCATTCAACTTGTCTATTTTTCCTGTGCAGAAGACAGTTGGATCTTGGAGAATTCCAGTGGTGTATCATAAACCTAACTGGGTGCTGCCTTCAACTGCAACTACCTGAGCAAATCAGTTCATTCCCTGATATGTAGCCATTGATCCAGCAAATGGCTTTTTCTTCATACCTGTCCACAAGCTTCTTGGAGATTATCCTGGATTTTTGCAAGTCTGATTAATTTCCAGAGGTCTGCAAAAGCTGATTTTTGTTAAGTGTTCCTGTGGCTTTTATGGTGGAGAGGATTTTCAGAGGTCCTTATCATGGCGTCCTTTTTGATGTGTGGGGCCTACCATTTCTAATATGGAAAAAATATATCAATTTCACTTATAATAGATAAAACTAATTTATTTATAAAGGATGAGGAATTGGAAGGAGAGGAAGACAATGGAAACTAGACACAAGGGAGAAATAGCAAAACGTGTGTGAAGACATGAGCTTTTTATGAACACTTGCAATAGTGGAGTTGGTAAGATAGAGTTCAACAAAGATTTTCTACTATATTAAATAATTGCAGGTGATGGTTAAGTCTTCCTGCTTCTGACTGTGAAATACAACATAGTGCTTACCTTAGAATTATACTTTTCGGGGGCGCCTGGGTGGCTCAGTCAGTTAAGCGTCTGGCTTTGGCCCAGGTCATGATCTCACAGTCGGGCTCGGTGCTGACAGCTCAGAGCCTGGAGCCTGCTTCAGATTCTGTGTCTCCCTCTCTCTTCAACCCTCTCCTGCTTGCGCTTTCTCCATCTCTCAAAAATAAGTAAAAGACATTAAAAATTAAAAAAAAAGTATACTTTCTGTTATGGCACAATGCTGTGTTGCTGATTCTATTAAAAAAGTGGAAGGAGAGGTAAAAATCATTTGAAACTAAAATGTATGCCTCTAACTTTCGTTGAAAACTGAGGTATGGGTGACTCACTATGAGTAAACTTTGGAAGAAAGTTGCCTATTTAAGCATTCATAAAGAAATGTTTGCTATGAATACATGAAGTTTATAGTAAAAATATTTGCATCCCAGAATATTTCTGAGTAAAACAATGGTCAGCATATAATCCCAATGAAGATCTTAATGGAAAATGCAATTCCTATGACAGAAAACATAAATATCCATAGTAATATCATTCACAATCAGTTAAATAAGTTTTCTAATTTTCATAGTTAGATATAAATTAAAGATTTTATGTGAAAGAGTTTGATAATTTCCTTTTAAAATTATTTTGGAGAAATAATTTGATATAGAATAATTGTGAGTGCACACATTCTCAATATCTCCCTTTCTCTTCTTTTCTCACTGCTATCTAAAACATTGTATTTTGTATGTAATTTGAAAACAATGATATTGAACCAGTAATTATATAAGGGATAGGTAACTATAAAAATCTGTCTTACTGAATTCTGAAATTACTCTATTCAGGATTTGCTCCCTATTTTAATTTTTTTGTGGTAACTCTCTCTCTCTTTTCTGTCATCCTTCCTTCCTTCTTTCCCACCTTTCCCCCTTTCTTTCTTCATTCCTTTTGTTCCTCCCTCCTGTGTTCCATGTGTGTGTGTTTGAGTATGTGTATATTAATATTTTCTCTAATTTTCACCTTCCTGTGCCTTTAGAGCATCAAGCAAGGTATCTGTGAGATGTTATTTTTTTTCTGCATTGTTATCAGAAAACGCTAAAATAGGGAGCAAACCAAGAGGGCCACCAGAACTTCTGAAGCTGGTCTTTAAAGAATTTCTCTCCTGGAGCACTAGAAATGAGTGAATGAAAGAGATTAGTTTCTTTCTCTTTTCTTTCCACTCTAATCTCCATCAACCTTAAATACACATAGAGCTTAAGTTTAGAAGCCCAGTGTCTCCATCCAATTAGTATTTTTGTGAGAGAGCTTTGTCAGTTGTCTCAAAGTCCCTTTATGACGATCTTAGGGTCATCTAAAAATCCGAAAGATTCTGATGTTGTGGTGTTTTAGGAAGTAATGAAAGGTGTCTTTGTGCTGATTGGAATGTGTGCTCAGAAGGGAGAGGAGGTTAAGCACTTTGGGGCAGAACAAACGATGAGATTACCTGAACTCTGCTTCTCTGGAGTGGCTACAGGGGCGGTTGTTCTCAACAGAGCTCACAAAATAGATTACAGAATAAGAACATGGCTTTAAAAATTATTGCAAAGGTCCGTCCAAATCCCACAGTGAACTGCGTGCCTGAATGACTTCCGTTTAGATCTTTAGCTCAAAAGATGCTGCTAGTCTTTCAGTCAGAATTAAAACGTAGATAACATAAATGTATAATACATTTATTATATGCAAATTAAATAAATGTAATTTGACAAGTTGCATTTATTAAATGTAAAATACATGAGGACCTATGACCAAAATTAACAGTTGATTAATTTGCCATTATTGTTTTGTATTTTAAAATTATAAGAGTCTTTTATTTGAAACGTTCTCTTAAATTTGGAGAAGGCAACCAAAATATTTACCCAATCTAATAAAACCAATATAGATATTTTGCTACACTTGCTTCCCTAATTATATCTTATACATTTGTATTTAACTTTTTCTTTATTATTCATTTCAGGGCAAGATGTATAAAACAAAATTAACATCTTCTTCCTAACTCCCCTGCATTTCTCCAGTCCTACCACAGAGAGGAATCAATATAAAAATCTGCATCCTGAGAATTCTTCAACACCTTCCTTTATACAGTTATAGTTTGATATTACTTGGAAAAGGAGCCTTTGGGAGGTAATTAGCTTGAGATTTAGTCATGGAGGTAGGACACACATTACAAGATTAGTGCCCTTATAAGAGGAAGAAGAGAGAACTCTCTCATTCTCTCCACTTACACTCGTGGAAGAAAGGTCATCTGAAGACACAATGAGAAGGTAGTTGTCTATGAGCTAGGAAGCAGCTTCTCATCAAGAAATAAATCTGCTGGAGTGGCTCCTGGTCGGCTCAGTAGGTTAAACATTGGACTTTGGCTCAGGTCATGATCTTGTGGTTCACAAGTTCAAGTCCTGTGTTGGGCTCTGTGCTGACAGCCCAGAGCCTAGAGCCTGCTTCGGTTTGTTTTGCCCTCTCTCTTCACCTCTCCCCCGCTTGTACTCTGTCTCTGTCTCTGTCTCTCTCTCTCAAAAATAAATAAAACATTAAAAGAAAAAAGAAAGAAAGAAATCTACTGTTCCCAGCCTTCCGAACTACGAGAAATACATTTCTGTTAGTCTATAGAATTTTCTTAGAGAAGTCTGAGCTAAGACAGTAATATATTTCTGGAAACTCTGGGTTCTTTTGACTGATCAATTTCTCTGGTTATGGTAAACCTATGCTGCTAAAACGATACACCCCAAAAAATTGTAGCAAGGAGAAAAAAGCAAGAGGCTTGTCTTTCTTTTACATAAACATTTCCACATGAAGAGATTGCTTTCACAGCACATGTACTAAAAATTTCCGTATGAATAATCTGGTTTAGTTTGGGAGACTGTCCTTCTGGTTATTCAGGATCACATCATTCCTTATCCACCTATAAACTAGATTGCTGCCCCATCCAAAGGGGAAAGCAAGGGTTCTGAGTATGGCCCAGCATGCTTGTCTATATTGTGTACCTTATGGAGAAACGGAGCACTGAATTTTGCTTATGTTTCATTGTTGGGAACTTAGTTATAGCCTCATAGCTAAATTGATTTGCAAGGGAAGCTGTGAAATGTAGTTTGGCTAGGACACCATTTGCTCACCTACATAAATGTACTACTAAAGGAGGAAGGAAGAATGGATTTTTGTGGACAACTAGAACTTTCCACCAAGATGCTTATCCATTTTTGTTAATACAAGTTTTATTATCCTGTAAAGCAAGTACCTGCCCCAATTCCTCCTTTTTTATTTCTAATTTTTTACATTTTAAAAACAATTCTCATTGTAGTCTATTTAAAATGTGTGTTGGTAATAGAATTACATTTGCATAAAATATATTTCTTTACATTTATAAGTGCTGATATCTTCATATTAAGTTTTTCATAAGAACATTGCCATTGAAACAATTTTTAAAATGTCTATATTATTCAGTATGACTTATAGTTTTATTTATGGGTGGATTTTTATTAAATTTATTCTAAACTATTTTATAAATTCTGTCATAAATATTAGTGTTACATTAGGTTCTATTTTCATTTCTACTAGCTAATCTTTTGTGTCAGTTTTCTTTTATTTTTTTAAAGTTTATTTATTTATTATGAGAAAGAGACAGAGAATGTGTGTTGAGGGAGGGGCAGAGTGAAAGGGAGAGAGAATCCCAAGCAGGCTCTGTGCTCACAAAGCAGGAGGTCATGACCTGAGCCGAAATCAAGAGCTGAACACTTAACTGACTGAGCCACCCAAGACCCCTCGTGCCAGTTTTCTAAATGTGTTCCCTCCCTCTGTTTAACCAGAGCCATTTAACTTCTAATGAGCGTTGCCCCCTCTTTTTTAACAAGAATCTTCTAAAATGGAATTGGGCTCACGCCACTACTCTGTAAGAATAATCCGAATTACTTTCTGTGGAATGAAAAGTCTTCAAAATATATCCTGAACAACATTTTCAGCCTTATGTCTTCATCACATTCACTCCAAAACCTTTCTTATCACCTTACCAAACTACATGGACTCTCCAAACCACGCTAAATCTCATTCCTTTGTCCATGTTACTACTTCAGCCTGGAAAACCCCCACTGTCCTAGATCATTTTGCAAATGCTCATGAGTATATACCTTAGGTTCTGAAGGTATATAAACATATCTGCAAACAGTAATCATTTTGTGTGTAAATTTTTAGTAGGTTCACCTCTCATTTCAATTTCAATTTTTCATGCATGGAGACAAAAACAGTGTTAAATTATAATGACCTTGAATTTTTTCTTATTTTTGTAGAGAATATATCTAAAAGTTTGCATCATATATCTTCATTATATGTGAAGAAGTAAAAGGAGGAGAATGAAGGGGGGAGGTGAAGGGGAGGGGGAAGGAGGAGGAACAGGAGGACAGGACAATAGTATTTGAATCTGAATTATGACAGAACTTAAAATAATGCAGTCTTGTCAGGTCAAGTATTAGAAGAAATGCTGATAAGCTAATACTGAATTGTCTAGAAGACATCTTTTTAATGAGTTGATAAAATATGTCATTGTTCATTGTAAATATTTTATCTCTTGGGTTTGAATAGCGTATGTTCAGCAGTTTAAATATTCTTTCAACTTTGCATCTGCTCTGTAAGAAGACAGACTTTAGTACATTGCCCAAGTTATCACCAAACTTCAATGAGTCTCCAAATCAATGAGCATGCAGTTCTTTTTAAAAAAATTCCAGAATTAGTTAAAAAAAAAAAACGAGAAAAAAAAGAAAAAAAGTCTGTGCTAAGACAAAATGGTTTTATAAGATGTTAAATCCTCACTTAACCTCAGACCATATATTATTTATAGCCTGATTTTCACATGCTATTTATTATGATTGTTACATTGAATAAATAGAAGCATATGAAATAGAGGGTCAGCATAATGTGTTAAAACTCCAGGATTTACCTTTGCTATCTTATGTTATACAATAACTGTTGTTATCAAATTTTTTATATTTGATATCAAGAATATAGTCTTTGTCAGATTTCTTAATCTCTCTCTGCCTCGATGTCCAATTTTACAAAATACGATGAGACTCATACATAGCTTAGATATTAGTCAGTGGAGTACCAAGTGTTATGTTTGTGCCCCCCTCTTAATCCATATGTTAAAACCCTATCCCCAAATGTGATAGTAGTAGGAGATGAAGCCTTTTGGAGATAATTAGGTTAGATGAGGTGCTGAGGATGGAGCCCCCATGATAGGATTAGTACCCTTAGAAGAGGAAGGATACCAGAGTTTCCTTTCTCTGTCCTGTCAGAATACAGGCAAATATCTGGAAGCCAGATAAGGGTTCAAGGGAAGAAGTTTTTAGCAAGAAACCAACCATACTGGCTCTCTGATCTTGAACTTCCCAGTGTCCAGAACTGTGAGCAATACATTTCTACTGTTTAAGCCACTGGGCTGGGGTCTGTAATATGGCCGCCCCAAGGTAAGACAGGGTAGTAGGAGACAACTCTGAATAAAGGGGTCATTAATGGGGTTCATAGTGGTAAGAATTTAAAAGTGATATTGCTGACAATTTTAGTCTACTTTTTATTTTCACCATATGCTGGAGTTTCCAAGTAAAAAAAGGCAATAAGAATACTTAAAAAAAAAATTATTCCTGCCTGAGTGAACAACTATTTCTACATCTCTTCCTTACCACTACATCGCAGATTTGAAAGAAAATTAATTTTATTAATGTTTATTTGTTTTTGAGAGAAAAAAAAGGGAGAGAGAGAGAAAGAGAGAGAGAGAAATAGTGAGGACAGGGGCAGAGAGAGAGGGAGGCACAGAATCTGAAGCAAGCTCCAAGCTCCGTAATTACAGCACAGAGCCTGACACGGGG
>NC_043702.1:72846844-73032844 GCF_006229205.1 Suricata suricatta
TATATATATATATATAAATCCAAAGGTCTTCAATGCAAGCATTAAGAAATACAATGATTTTCAGATTGGAGCATATGAAGAGGTTGTTTTTGTACAGTTTTGGCAAGGAATTGGATTCATGAATGTCACCAAGAAGTAAAGGATCAGAAGCACACAGCTTCCTGCCACGTCTGCAAGCTGCAGCTGTGGCTGCTGGGGGCCCTGAACTGGTGCAGTGCCTCAGACCTGACACTGCTCTTATATGTCATCTCCGAGACAAGCAATGAACAGAAAACCTGTTAGGGTCAGGGATGCAGGATTGCAGTGTTTCAACACAACCACTGCTTTTTATATTGCTAGAACCAGGAACTAGCAGGGCCCTGGGCCAGCAAATCCAGAAAGGAAACGACAATGTTATTTCTGCCATATTTTTTTTTGACCACTTAAAGGCAGTCAAACAGCTTTTGAATGAATAGTCTGAATATCAATAATGCTTTATTTCAGTTGCCCATGAAGGTAGAGCAGATTAATGAAAATGATTATTATCTCAGCTCTTGCTGGGACAATAAGATCTTACTCCTGTCTTATGCAATCATCTGCATTGAATACATAGTAAGACTCCAAAGAAGAATGTCACTGCCATCTTTGAGACTGACCAAAAAATAATTAGTCCCTAAAAACAACTAGATTTGCATATAAGATATTGCATTGGAACTAAGAATAGGTCCAGAGCAGAGAAAAAGTAGCACATTTTATTTTCTGTGACTGATCATGATCTTCCCACTGGAGTGATTGATTTCCTTCCTTACAATCCTTGATTATTTCTTTACAAAACTAAAGATACTCCCAATTTTAGTTTAATCATGGTTATTCTGAAAGGAAAGGAAAGCAGAAAAAGCAAGTTTGAATTGATCAGTGTGAAAATAAGAAGAAGGTAAAAAAAAGTCTTGTGTTTTTTACCTTAAAATAAAGCTAGGAAGAATTCAGTCCTCATTAATTGGAGATTTCCAAATTCACTCCAGCCTAAGCACAGCTATTTAATTAAGAAATAAAGAGAGAAGACAGAAAGAAAAAAGAAAGAAAGAAAGAAAGAAAGAAAGAAAGAAAGAAAGAAAGAAAGAAAGAGAAAGAAAGAAAGGAAAAGAAGGAAAGAAAGGGAGGGGAGAAGGAGGGAGGGAGAAGAAATCTTAGAAAACAAAAACACAATCTTATTTTTTATCAGTTAGACCTAAGTTAGACCTCTAAGTTAGAACTCTTACTTGTATTTTTCAATGACTACTCTTGTAACTTATTACCCTTCTCCAGTATGTCTACGTTATAATCAATACTGTGTATTTCTGACACATTTATGTTATTAAAACAAAAATCTGTTAATATCACTATTATTTTAACATTAATAGTGAAGTTTACTGATTGATTCAATTTTATTATTTATGAAAATGGCTTTAATTTATGCAATCCCTGTAGAAGTCCACAATTCCTAAAAACATAAATGTCAATAGTTATAAAACATCCTTGGATAGTAAAATTCCAAACTTCCACTTATATAATAATCTAAGTGTTGATAACCAACAGTTTTTGTAAATTTGGATTTACTGATGTGGCAAAATCAATAGCTAATTTTGATTAAGAACCTTGGCTGATATGAGGTTTACATTCTTCTGGAAATGCAATAAATTTCTTCTTTTGATGTTCTTTGACATTTTGTAAATTAAACGGAGCCTTAAATATGATCCTCTTAAGTACGGAAGTGGACAGAACCTTTTGTGACTACTTTATTAACTTCTATCTGTGCACTCAAATCATGATCCCAGAAGCCAACCGTTCATTTGATAGATGATAATTGTTATAATATTTAAGATCCATAGCTCTGTAAGCTTTGTTTCATGGCTTGGTAAATAAGCACACACAGATGAAACTTCAATCAGACTTTAAGGGGTGGGGTAATTAAGCTTATTATGGTGATACTCTTTCATTTAAAAATGAGCAGCCATTACTTTAGACCATCTAGAGTTATACTTGAAATACAAATCCTTCTATAATTCTGACACTCACCAATAATAATAATGATAACATAATAGTTGAAATAATAACAAATATTCATAATAATGTAGTGTTTACCAAGTGCTGGATACTCTTCTGAGTGATTTGCATGCATTAAATAATGGAAGCTTTACCAAAACCCTGCGAATTAGGTACTATTCTAGCCCTAGTTGCAAACAGAGAAGAAGCTTCTTTAAGTAATATTTACTAAGGTCACAGAGTTAATAAATGGTAGAACTGTGTTTTGAAACCAAACAATTTAGCTATAGACCCTAAGACCAATATAGCTATGGTGTGACATACCACCTTTAACTCAAATTTTACAAACATACTATGTAGAAGAAATTATTAAAGATAATTGAGGGTTTTAAGAATCCTGCAACTTTGGGTGCCTGGTTGAGACCAGTTCTTGATTTGGGCTCAGGACATGGTCCCAGTATCATGGGATCGAGCACCAAATTAGCCTGTGTGGAGCCTGCATGGGATTCTCTCTCTCTCTTTCTCTCTCAAATAACTAAAATGAAAACAATTAAATAAAGTGAATTCCCCTTAAAAAAACAATCCTGCAACATGACATCTTGTTTTAAAAACTGAATTCTAATTTTTAACTGAATTCTAATTATCTGATCACATAAAGGAGAGTAAAATGTAAACTCTTTCTTCATTCATGCTGTTCTATATCTGTATAGAAATCTATATATTCTATATATTCTAGTTTTTCTATAGAATACATAGACTATTATATAGAATATTCTGTGGAGTATAGATATATAATGTATTCTATACAATATAGATAATTAAGAATATATTCTATATTCTTAGTATGCTTCTAGCTGTAAGAATACTTCACAAATAATGGCCAGTGTATACTTTTTTAAAATTCCCATCACAGAACTCACTCTTTTTTTGTGTGATCCCATAGGACCTGGTAATCATACTCATGTTTAGGACTTTGGGTCCACTAGATGCCAGGAACTACGATAAAAGTCTCCACCAAATGAGAACTAGAGGTAACAATAGTAAGCGGCTGCTAGAGCAGCAGCACAAGTAGTAGTAGTATTAACAATAGAGAAGTACCCACAAAACATATATGCTGATCTGACAGTTAAGGATGGCAAGTTGAACACATTTATTAGCCTCCATTTCTCCAAAATCTTCACTAAAATAAGAGAAAAGTTTTTCCCAAATAAAGTGGTGATAGTAGTGGTGGTGATGGTGATAGATAAATCCACAAAATTTAAATGAATATAAAAAAGAAATAATAATTTTTGAAACTTGAACCTAAATAGAAAATGGTCTCAGTCTTAGAAGACTTCGGAAAGAAAATCCTGTGGTCCAGTGAGAAAAGCTAAGATGCCTATGTACACCACTAGGCTTTCATTAGCTGAACTTGAAGTCCTCTTTTCTTTTTAACATTCAATGTGTGTTATTTGTATTTATTCTTGAAATTCTGACTATTCCAGTCACTTTAGCTAAATTTCCCAATTCTAAGCTTACATGGAAAATTGCTAAGAGTTAAGAAAACTTAAGTCCTCCCAAATTTGAAAATACACTAATGAGAACTTTAAGTAAACTGTTCATACTTACTGTGAATGATCTCCCTGTTTTTCAAAAGGATTTTTGTTACTTCAGTTATTTTATTATTTTTTTAGCAGGTCACTAATATCTTTCAAACTTCTTAATGCAATCATTTTATATTGTTATTAGATGTAAGTACGTAATAACACCTACAAAACTCAATAGCCACCTTGACAGTAGTAATAAAATAATTACAACAACACAGTTAAGTCAGCAACACACAATAGCAATGTTCTCAAATATATATATTAACACCTTGGCAAATATAAAAGAAAAACTAGAAAAATCCACAATTAGAGTTGGAGACTTTAACATTAATCTCCAAGTAATTGAATAAGTAGATTAAAAATAATATTAAATTGAACATCTTCATTAAGTTGACCTTATGAATGTTTATACAATAAAATAGCCAATAACAGCAGAATACTACATTTTTCTCAAACATGAATATAATACTGACTAATATGGACCATGTGCTGGGCCATAAAACAATATTAAATGTATTTAAAAAGATCAGAGGCATGCAGGGCAAAGCAATCTTTAGAGGTCACTTTCTATATCAAAATGTTCTCAGTCTTTGAAGGGCTCTGACAACTCCTTTGTGTTCTCTTCGGCCGGCATCACCCTTTCTTCCATATTCTTCTTATAGCTTGGTGTTTCAAGTCTCTATCCTGATCTCTCTTTTTTCTAATACTATTCAATCTCTAGATCCTATACATCTTGAATTACTAATGATTATTACGTTATCTACAACACAACTCCCTGAGCTCTAAACCCAACAGCCATTTATATACCTTAACTATGCTTGTTCATAGCTCCCCAAACTCAATTTATAACGAAACTCGATTTCACCATATCTATTATTTCTCTTCTTCTGTTATTTTTATCCACTGAAGTCTTTTTCATATAGCTGAGAGTCCATTTTAACTGTTTTCCCTTACATCTATTCATTCTCCTCATAATATAATCCCCAGATTAAAATCAGGGTGATAATTATAAAAATGTAAATCTGACCGTCATTCTTTCCTACTTCTATTATCATCATATGCAACAAAAATAATTGATCATTTTTAGACAAGTCGAAAATTTTTAAAGTTTATTTATCTATTGATTGATTGATTGATTGATTTTTGAGAGTGTGAGTGTGAGCAGGGGAGAGGTAGGGAGAGAGGGAGAGCCCACTGAAAGCGCAGAACCCGAGGCAGGCATTAGGCCACGAACCGCAAGACACCACAGGCACCTGAGGCCTTGAGATTGTTTAAGTTTAAAGACAAGTGAAGACATACAGTGTTTAAGCAAAAATACACCTACGCAATATTAAATGACAGAAAGCAGCAAAGAAAAGTTTATTTTGAGGAGTTTTTATTTATGTGTGAATCTTAAAGATACTTAATGAAGTAATAGCCCAGGAGATATATCCTATGTCTGTCCAAATTCATCTTCACAATTTAAAACAGCCAACTAATAGATAAATTAAGATTGAAAAAAATCATAAAATCTTGCTATTAAAAAACAACTTTAAGTATATAAAGAATTGGAAGAGTAAATATGTACTTTATACACACACAATATTATTATACTACATGTAAAATCCCAAGATCATTTAGATGAAAAATAAGATGATAATAAAAGTGCATATAAAATGTTTTAATAAAATATTCTAAGCTTATATTAAAGGAAAAAAATGTGTGATGCACACTGAGCTAGCTTCACGTCCCATGTCCCTTTGGAAGGAGGACTTGGAGCGTCGTCCTGCAGACAGGCTCTAGCTGTCAGCTCCTTCAGGATCTAACGTTGCAGAGAGCACTCCCTAAAGGCACTTATCTTAGAGTGACAACTGCCTCACAACCGTTGGAGGAGATGGCAGCCATTTTGACACAACACAGAACAACAGAACTGGGATATGTGTGCATGAAATTGTCTCAGATGTTTAAAGGTTGCATGGCAGGTCGTTTCTCTCAATGCTGCCTCCACTTTCCCTTCTACAGGTGTTGATCCCTAAAAAACATCCTAAGTGCTCGAGTCTATATTATCATCCAACTTCAGAGAACCCAACCTACATAGAAATATGACTCACTGTTACAAGGAGATGAAACACTTTCATTTTTTTATACACTCCATTTTACAATGAGCATCGTTTCTGCTTTTCTTTTTCGCGTGTTTCCTTATAAGGAAAGGAATTACATTACTCACATTCTTTTATCATTAACAAAAGTTTGGAAATTATAAACTAAACTTTTAGCAGCAAAGAAAAAAACTAATTACTTAATTAAAATGCCCAATTCCACTTAAAACTTTGAACAGAACGAATTCAAAATTGCAATTAAGAGGTAATTGGAAAATAACGATAATGAGCATGTTTCTACAAAAAGTTATGACCATTCTTCCAAAAGTGTACCTCATAGCAGATTCATGAGCAAAAATGCTTTTATTTTTAAAAAGCACAGCTTGAAGATAATTGATAAAGCATTCGATTCATAAGACTAGATATAAAAAAAAACAACTCTTAAAAAAGGAGAAATCAGTTATGGAAAAATGAAATCATCAAATCAGAAAAAAGAAAAAAAATAATTATAAACATAAATGTACCCAACATGTAGATAAGGTATCTGTATAAATATCATTAATAAAAAAAAACAATAACAAAATGTTCACAAGCATGTCACTTAAGCGTGTAAAAAGGATTGTAACTATATATGAAAGTGATTTTAAACAATTATCTGTAACTACATGCTAATAAATGTAGCACGCTCTAAGGAACTAATAAAGTTGAGAAAATATAAATTATCAAAATTAATCTGAGAGAATGAGTACTTAAATCGCTTTAGAAAAATTAAAAAATATAAGAATTTGTAAATAATTATGCTTAGAAATTATACCAATTTTAGGTGTTTTTGTGAGGTGATTTATGACTGAATCTTAAGAGATAAAATATTCTGTATGTCATTTAAATTATACATATTCCATAGTTTAGAAAAAAGGCTGTGGAATATGAATTAATTAATACGCTTTCATGGCCTTGATATAAACAGCCTGGTCAGAAAAAAAGAGAAAGACAGGACTGACAAGTAACACTTATAACTATATGTTTATTGAGCATTCTAGCTTTTATGAGAAGTTACTTCCATACATTATACCATTTAATACTCTCAACCATCTGAAAGAGTAGGTTTATTTTATTATCTCCACATTATACAAAAGGTACTAAAGCTGAGGTGGTTTGGACTAATTGCCCAAGGTTATAAGCTAAGCTAAGATGGCAATGAGGTATGAATTCAGATTTTTCTAAGACTTAAACTGTGAGTCCTGCAGTGTGACTCAAATATCATAAATTTAGAAAAAAAAATAATCAAATGGAACGTCAAAAAATGGTAAATTCACCAACAGTGCTATTTTTAAAAAATGTAAAAATAATGCAACATTCTGAAAACTATATGATTTTTCACATCAAGAGTTCAAAAGCGAGAAAAGTACTGACTCCTCAGCAGATGTGAAGAAAGTTATCAGACATATTTGAAATACTCTTCTAATTATACAAAAATGCTATTGTTCTATAAAGCTATGACTAGTCAAATTCAAGTTCTAGGTACTCAATTTGTTTTAGCCATGCATTTCCTAACACTTGGCACAACAAGTCAGTATTATTATTTGCTTATATCAAACAACATTTCCTATAATGGTAAAATGTGAGCAAAATTCCTATATAATTCATAATCTTTATATTCCCATATTTGTTTAATATCTATCCAATGCATCAAAGGAAAAGAAAAGGGCTAGAAAATGGGAAAGGATTTCATTATTTATTATAATGCAATTCTTATTGTAGCAAAGCAAAGTAAATCAAGTGAACAACTATTACACTGATTAAGTGAGTCCAATATGATGACAAGTAAGAAAATAATTTAGCAGTTTTAAGGGTGCCTGGGTGGCTCAGGTGGTTTAGTGTCCTACTTCAGCTCAGGTCATGATCTCACGGTTCGTGAGTTTGAGCCCCACGTTGGGCTCTGTGCTGACTGCTCAGAGTCTGGAGCCTGCTTCAGATTCTGTGTCTCCCCCTCTCTCTGCCCCTCCCATGATCATGCTCTGTCTCTTTCTGTCTCTCGATGATAAATAAACATTAACAATTTTTTTAATAAAATAATTTAGCAGTTTTAAGTGATTAAATAATTTAACTCAGAAACCAAGAGTTTCTTACTGAAAACAATAACCATATAGAGATATAATGAATATTTTTCTTTCATGGTGCAAAGAAAATCTGAATATTCAAAATCATAAATGAGCATGTTCTTGAGAAAGAACTACTAAATTTTGATGAATATATATATATATATATATATAGAGAGAGAGAGAGAGAGAGAGAGAGAGAAAGAGAAATGGTACTAATCAATGAATGAACTATTGATGCTGATTGCTATAGATAAGGAGTCAATGTGTGGGAGATGAACTTGTGAAAAGACACATTTTTATATACATAGTAGGACTCAACAGATATCACCCACAAGTGAAAGAAATATATTACTACCTATACTGTCAATACCATTTAAAAATTTCTTTTCCTCAAGTTGGAAAAATAAATGAGTATATTGAATATGACTTTTGCATTAGAAAATGCTCAGGCAGATATGAGGAAGAAAGGAACATTTTTTGTTAATTGCGTTTGCATTGTTGATGAAGTTAAAAAGACATCAGTGATCTAATCTTCCCGTTGAAGCCTTGGTATATGATAAGTCTCCCGGAGTAAAGTATGAATTCAAAAGGCATTCTTCTATATGACAGTGCCTCATTTCATACTTGAAATCTTGTTTTTAGAAGATTCGGCTGCACTGACTCTTCTTTTTTAAAAGTGATTTTGAGGTAAATTTCTTTAAATGACATATCATTACCACGAGAAAAAAACTTACTTTGGTTTTCCTATCTAGTTTAGATTTTTAACATCTTTTTTTTTTCCTTCTTAAACAAGACTTTCACAGAAAGTGCTAAATTCAGATCATACTCTGTATAAGGCACTGTGTTAGAAGCAGGGCAAGAAGGCAATAGTCTTAATCTTTTCTCCTAATTGCAAGAAAAAGCACAGAAACTCACACATACTCAGAGTTTAATAAGCGTTTCTAAAGTAGATGTATTTAGAAGAAAGAAGAGAATTTGTTGGATTATGTTGTGAAAAGTAAGTGTCTGGAAGGAGGAAAGAAAGCTGCATGGGGGCGGGGGTGGGGTGGGTGGGTGAGGTGGCCTGGAGTTGCTATTTATAGAGCACAATCAGAGAAGGACCCAGAGGTCAATGGCATCCAAACAGACCTGAAGGACCTGTGAGTGTAAGCCGTGCATTTCTCAGGGAACGGCATCAGAGGCTGAGAGGCTTGAGGCAAGGTGCATTTTTAAGTTCTGGGCCAGAAAGCCAGGGGGTTCCCTGCAGGAGATGAAGTGAGGGCTAGACAGGAATCACTCATGCAGGACCTTGTGAACCATTGAAAGACTTGAGACTTTATTCTGAAAGACTTGAGAAGTCATTGGATGGTTTGAAACACAGTGATGGGATCTCCCTTACCGTTTTGTAGGGATCCCTGGTTTTTGTGTTGTGAATCAACCTTACAGGAACAAAGGTACCAGGAAAGAAATTAGCTGGGAGGCTCTTTTCAAGAATTTAAGCAAGATTTTATGATGGCCTGGACAAGAATGTCAGCTGTATAGGTGACTGGAACTTGTTGGTATATTTTGAAGAGCTCACAGCGTACCGCGCTACTGCTTGAAACCCAAATTGGCTTCCCATAATACCATGGTCTGCGAGTTCCTTCTGGGTCAGCCCCGGCCTACTTCCCCAACCTCACTTATGTTACTTTCTTCATGAATGCCCTCTTGTACATGAAATCTATTCACAAATGTGATGTCCTCAGGGGAGTCTTCTCAGAGTATTTATCTTAAATGTACCTGCATTACTTTCCTCTCTTCTTGCTCTTTCTTCTCTTCATAGCCCTCATGAATATCCATCATTAATTATATCCTTTATTTACTGATTCTCTCTCTCCACTTTAAAAACATAAACATAAAAGAATATATCATATTTTAAAATATAGACAAATTTGTACCAACTTGACATGAAAATTGCTATTACTCCATAGATGTTAATTATGTTACATTGCTGAAAAAAAAATCTAAAATCTTAGAAATACTAATTGATTCTACAGTTGTTTGTAATTTGTGTTCTATATCTTATTCATATGCTGTTTTTCACTGATTAGATAATTACATTTAATCATAAATGTAAGAAAAATTACTAAACCTACATGTTGTATCTTTCCTCACATTTATGATTTCATCATATTAAAAAAATAAATTTCTATAGAAAAAGGGCTATATAATCATGAAATTCACTACATTAGTGATCTAATATTATGTCTTCTTAGAACTGAATATGTTTCTGCATTCCTAAATTAACTAAAAAAGTTTCCTGAAGAGTTTATATGCACAAAGTGATAGAATTCAGTTAGACATTACCCTTGCCTTCAAAAAGCTTTTAGTCTAACATAGGGTAGCATATTGCTATCAATTTCATAATCGACATCATAACACTATTGAATTTTTTTACCTATAGCCTTGATGTTTCTCCATTTATTTAATTTTCTTTAATTTAATTTATGTTTTAGCCTACAGATCTTGCACGTACATTTTTAGATTTATATCTAAGTGTTTCACATTTTTGGTGCTATTTTAAATGGTACTTTTCTCAATTTTACTTGAATTTGCTATTTTTTACAATTCATATATTACAATGCAATTGATTTCTGTATAGTGTCATTGTATCCTGTGACCTTCCTTAACTCACTTATTAGTTACTTTTTGTTTCTTGTAGATTCTCTGAAATTTTCTAGAAAGACAATTCTATCAATCTAAGGATTAAGACAGTTTTATTTCTTGCTCTCCAATTTATATGAATTTTATTTATTTTTCTTATCTATTGCACTGTGAGAATCCCTGGTATGATGTTCAATAGAAGTGGTAAGAAATGATATCCTGTATCTATTTCATGGCTTTGGGAACAAAAACAAAACAAAACAAAACAGTATTTTCATCATCAAATATAGTGTTAACCATAGTTGTTTTGTAGATGCACTTTGTATAGATAAGGATGTTACCTTATTTGCTATGACTATTGTGACTTACTACTGATTCGTTTATTGATGTTTAAATAGTTTTGGATTTTCAGGATAAACTCCACTTTTCACGATATATTTTTCTTTTTATATATTACTAGATTCATTTCCTCACAGACTGTCAAGAGACTTGGCATGTGTGTTTTTAGGAAATATTGGTCAGTAATTTTGTTTTCTTCTTAAATTTTTCTTGGTTTTGATAGCAAAATTATACTGTCCTCATAAAAAAAGTAGAAAACATTCACTTTGTTTCTATTTTACAAAAGATTGGTAGTATTTCTTCTTTAAATGTTTGGTAGAAATGAACAGTGAAGCCATGCTGTCCCACCTTGTCCTTTGTTGGAAGACTTTCCACTACAAATTCAAATCCATGAATCACAAAACTGTTCAGGTTATGGATTTCTATTAGAGTAAATTTTGATTTATTTGAGATTTTTAGGATTTTCTCCATTTCCTCAAAATTATTGAATGATAAGCTTAAAGATGCTCATAATATGGCCTCATTATCTTTTTATTGTCTGTCAGACTTGTAAGAATGTCCCAGTTAATTTCCTAGTCACAATTAATTTGACACCTCTTTTTTCTGTCTCTATCTCTTGTTCTATGTCAATGTCTCTATACTGAGTCAATGTTAGCTAGTTTATCTATTTTATTGATCTAGTCAAAGAACCAGCTTTTGATTTTATATTTTATGGTGATTTTTGTTTTCAATTTTATTCATATATAATCGTATCTTAATTATTTTCTTTTGCTTTGCTTTGTAATTGTTTCTAGTTTCTTAAGGTGGAATGTTAGATTGCTGATGGAAATCATTTTATAATTCAGAGTATGACATTTATTTATACAAATTATATAGTTTTATGTTTTGTATATGATTATTGTATAATTATTATTATACCATAAATTATAACACATTCTATTATATATGTTATAGAACATATGTTATATATTATAGTTGTTATGTTCAGTTTAGTACATTTCATTCTAAGCACTGCTTTACTGGTTTCCCTTAAATTTTGAAATTCGTTTTAACTTTCATTCAATTAAAAATATTTCGACTTTCCCTGGTGACTGCTCTCTGAACCATGTCATAGTTATTGTTGTTTAATTAAAGAACCAAGTTGCCTGATTTGCAAATACTTTAGGATTTCCCAATATCTTTGTGTAATGACTTCTATGTTAATTTCCTTCTCATTAAAAATTAGACTTGATGTTTATATTGATTTCTTTGAAGTTTATTTTATTGCTTAGCATATCACTACCTTGCTGAATATTTCACATGCTCCTGAAAAGAACACGTATCCTGCTGTTTCTCTATAATCAACAATTATGCCAATTTGATTTTTACTGTTTTTGGGGTCTTTTATGTCCTTTCTGATTTTCTGCCTACTTTTCTATTTATTATTGAGAAAGAAGTATTGGTATCTTCAATCATAATTTTGCAATTCTCTGTCAATTTCATCCTTCATTTCTGTCAATGTTTGCTTATATGTTTTTATTCTTTGTCAGGCAGTATATTCGCACTTAAGATTATTCTGCCTTCTTGCTGAATTGACCACTTTTATTGCCATGGAATATTTCTCTTTATCCCAGGTAATAAATCTTACTTTGAAGTATACTTTATCTGTTCTTAAAAAAAAATCACTCCAAGTTGTTTTAAATAAATGTTTGTGTAATAAATCTTTTTTATACTTTCATTTTTAACCTCTTTATATTTCTGTATTTAAAGTGTCCTTCTTGAATACAACATATTGTTATATCTTGATTTTTTCTTCATCTAATAATCTATTTCTTTTAATCTGTTTTTATGTTATTTACATCTAATTTAATATTATGATTGTATTTAAATCTATCAACTTTTTTTCCTGTTTCATTATTTTCTCCATTCTTTTTAGACCCACTTTTAATGAGATTGAGTATTTTTTACCATTTTGTATTAAGTATAGTACATTGTTAATGTATTTGCAGTCGACCATCTCTTTTGCTTTAGATAAAAAAGCAATAAGGTAAAATACCTTAATTTTCCCAATTGTCACAGTCTTCATTTCTTTGTGTGGATGCATGTTTCTGTATAGTATTGTAGTCCTGAGATCTAAAAAATATTCTTAAATTTTTTTTGTAATGCGGTATAATGCAGTATATATCCCATCATTTGTGGGGCAAATCTGCATTACATTTCTAAGGGGGTCTGTCCTGGGAAGAAAGCTCCTACCAGAGATTTCTTTTACTTAAGAAATCATATGCATTGCAGAGCAACCCTTGTTTACCAAATATTTCTTTCTCTCACGTTCTGGTGAATTTAATATCATAACCACAGAAGGCCCAAACCCCTTTTTCCTTAGTTCAAAATGGTACCGAAGTCTGATTAGTGTGGATGCCTTTTGAGTCTCATATTTTTGTGAAACTCCCATATGTGCATAATTAAAATAAGTTGTTTTCTCCTGAAAATCTGTACTTTGTCAATGTAAAATCTTAGACCAACCACAGAACTGCTTCCTCTTTCTCTGGTATAATCATGTGCTTAGACTGTGGATTGTTTGTTGGAGGGTTTTCCTCAGTATTGCTGCTCTATTCATCATAGGAACTCTGAGATCTTCTCTCTGTAACTTGCATCTCAGAGAGGGTCTCTCTCCCTGGTCCTGCCCCTCTCTCAGGAGACCAATGCAGCTTATGAATCAGTGCTTCCTAACCACCTGCTTGGGAGTCGGGGCAGGAGGTCTCTGTTGGCCAGATTTGGTAACAGTCCCTGGTAGACCTGTGCCACAGTGGCACAGAGACAGAAGATATCTAGTAGTTTATACTCAGGACAATTTCATTCTGTTTTTCCAAGAAAGAGGGATTTTTTATTTTCCTTTATCCCTGGCCACCACAGGTCTTCAACCTGGGCATGCAACTGACCAGGTCTGCGGCTAGTTCCTCACCAGTTTAATGGCTTTGTCTCCTAGAGGAAAGAGGACTGAGAAGGACTTTGAGCTTTTCCCTGCAGGATCAGCCTCTTCCCTCCTACAGAGCTGAAATTCTTCAGGTAGTTTTCCCCCCACCTGCTGCCCTGTCTTCATCTTTCTCTTGTGCACCTTGGAAGGTCTTCGGAGGAAAGCCCACCGGTGAATGTGAACTCCACTTGTGTCTGCAGCAAGCAGGGATTCTGTAACTGTCATCTCATGCTCTCCCACCTTTATCCTTTATCCTTTCATTAGAAATTTTAGGTGAATTATTTTTCCCACCTAAAGCAAACCTCATCTGATTTTTGCACCCATAGATGAGCCACTGTTTTTGTCCTATCTCTTCATGAAAGTATCTCCTTTTCATTAGATTTCTGACAATGCGGTGGCCTTGAGAGTTCAGTATTCAAGTAGGTTCAACAAAAGTTGTGGTTTTGAATAGAGACACCTGGGTGGCTCAGTAGGTTGAGCGTCCAGCTTCCATTCAGGTCAAGATCTTGCGGTTCATGGGCTGGAGCCTGTCATCAGGCTCAGTGCTGACAGCTAGCCTGGAGCCTGTCTTCAGATTCCGTGTCTCCGTCTCTCTCTGACCCTCCTCTGTCCATGCTGTCTCTCTCTCTCTCAACAATAAATAAACTATTTTTTAAAAGTTGTGGTTTTGAAGATTAACTGGATTTTTCTTTTCATTAAGGGAGAACAACACTCTTATCCAGTTTTCTCTACCCTAAATAGAAAACAGAATTAATTTGTATGAAATGTCATACTTCTTACATTAACCAATTTATTTGTTGACTTCTTTCTTCCTTATTGTTTTTTGAATCTTATTTTTTCTCTTAGTTTCAATTTTCTTCTGTCTGAAGTATACCTTAGTATTTTCATTTTTAATCAATTATTTGTAACTGATAAAATCTTTCAGTATTCATTTGCATGACATTGTCAGTTGACAGTTTAGGTATAGAGATCTAAGCTAAGAGTTGTTTTCACTGATAATCTTAATGATACTGTTTTACTGACCCTTGGTATTTGTTGCTGCAAGGAGACATTTATTATGATCCAAATTATTATTTACTCTTATTTAGTTTATCTTTTCCTTTTTTAAGTTTTTTCTTTGCCTTTAAATTAGAAATTCTATTACAATGAATCTAGGGGGTTTGTTTGTTAGTTTACTGTATTTAACTTGTGTATTTCAGAGCTCAGTGAGTTTTTTGAACCCAAGGATTCATCTTTTTGCGTGTTTGTTTACAGATTGGAAAATTTGGGCCATTATTTCTTTCAGTTTATCTTCTTCCCAGTTTCCCACTGTTTCTTAAGAAATCTTAAGAAATATATAGTGAATTTCCTCATTCTACTCTTAATGCTCTTAAACATTCATATTTTCTAGCATTTTTGTCTGAATTGTTTCATTTCTTCAACTCTGTTACATTATTCACTTCTTTTCTCTGAATTTGCATCTATTTTAATCCATCAACTGGACCTATTTTAATACACCTATTGGGGTCTTCACTATGATAAGTGTACTGTAATGCTTCTCCTAACATTCATATTTTTCACATTTAAATCTTCTGACATTGTGATATCTTTCATTCCTAATTACATATGAAAATTTTTATCACTAAGTGAAAATGTTTATCACTAAGTGTGTTATTATAAATGGCATTGTCTCCACATGTATAATGAAGAGCATAGTCTCAAAATTTGCAGAATGTTGTGAGTCCATTTATTAAAAAGATTTTCATGTAGATTTTGGATTTAAAAATGGAAATATATTGCTCTCAGCTAATGTAAAATAACTGGTCATGCCTCATATCTACCTCTTATCTTTCTCATATTTACATATCTTACCTTTAAATGGTAATTTGGAGGATCAAACAGATCATATTGTACTTTTGTTAAAACTCTCAAGTAAAATAATATAATTTTCTGTCACTTATCATTTCGTTAAAATTAGTAAAAATCAATTGGTATTTATTGAGAAGTTACTATGTGCATATCTCCATGTATACATCATGATAGCTAAGAAAACAGCATTTGATTCAGACACACCTGTCTTCAAATTTATGCTCTACCACTGAACAGCTGTGAGATAAGGAAATAAGTCACTAAATCTTTCTGTGCCAGAGAATGCCAGCTGACAATCAGGTCTGTTTTTCCAGTCTTCCTAATGATGCAAAACCTAATTGTGAGATTAACTAATTGCTACCAAGATTAAAGTATATGTTACCCAGACTATATTATAGTCATATAAGGCCATGTGGAAAGGTTCTGGCATATATGATTTAAAAAAAAACACTTTTTAATGTTTGTTTATTTTTGAGAGAGCACACATGCGGCAGAGCATGAACAGGGGAGGGGAAGAGAGAGGGAGACACAGACTCAAAGCAGGCTTCAGGCTCTGAGCTGTCAGCACAGAGCCAGATGCCGGACTCACACTCATCAACTGTGAGATCATGACCTGAGCCGAAGTCAGACGCTTAACCGACTGAGCCATCCAGGCACTTCCTGGCACATATGATTTAAGGAGAAAAGTTGTATAGTACTTACTGGAAGGCTCATTAAGAAGATACGGCTCTTTTTCCTTCCTCACTTTTCCTCCTGGTTGAAATATAAATGTAATGGACGGAACTCTACCTGCTATCTTTGATCACATGGTCATCTGCCAAATAAGACAAGAGAAAGAGAATTCTGATCTTTTTTTATATGAGAAATGCATATGTTAATATGTAAATAACTGATGTTATTTTTTTCTGTTATATACTGATGAACTAATCTTAGGTGAATCATCTTAAACATTTTTTTATAGTTTTTATTTATTTTTGAGAGACAAAGAGAGACAGCCTGAGCAGGGGAGGGTCAGAGAGAGAGGGAGATACAGAATCTGAAGCAGGCTCCAGGCTCTGAGCTAGCCGTCAGCACAGAGCCCGACGTGGGGCTCGAACCCACAAACCATGAGATCATGACCTGAGCCGAAGCTGGACGCTTAACCGATTGTGCCACTCAGGCGCCCCTGAATCATCTTTTAACTTCTCAACTTTCCATGTGTAACATTTGGATAATTATAGTAACTATTTCATTAGGTTGTTTGTTATAAGGAATACATAAGGTAACATTAAATTGTGAAGCCCAGTTCAAGGCATATAGAAATTGTTTTAAAAATGTTAGCTGCTTTTATGCATTATAAAATAATTGGTAAGCTGGTTTCTTCCTTTGAGAACCTCATACATCATGAGACCCATTTTTCTTCTTTTTCTCTTCTATAATTCATGCAGCCAATAATAGTATGATTTGCAAATAATTTAAATATATAAAATTTATCAAACTATTTAAAGAATATAATCTACCCTTTCCGAGGCATTTAATAAATATGTTATTTTGTTGAAAAGAATATTATTATTTCTCATATATGATACATATGTCATTTGTGATTATAGTACAAAATCAATCCTTCCATATATAAATAAAGTGCACTCAGATATTTGCATAAGAAACTAAGAGAATTTTATTTGACTTTTTTAAAGTTTGTGCATAAAGATTTTAATAGGCATGTCCAAAATTTTGGGATAAACTATGGTTCTTTAATTCCTCTTATAAAATTATTCCATTTACAGTGGATATGTCTCTTAAATTTCTGCAAGATATTTCTGGATAATATTTTTCTATGTTGAATAAAAAGTATATAAGCACATGGGATGCTATTTTAGCTTACTAGAAGACAATCATTAAATTTCACATCTCTACTAGGTACTTGTGGTTTCCAAGGATCCAAACTTCTTGGCAACCCTGAAACTCCATTGCCTATGAGATCACATATCCTTTGGGCCAACAGGAAATATCTGGTTTTCAAGCATGAGTTGCATGGTTGTGACGATGTGTCCTCATGTATGGAAGGCAGGGTAAAAGATGAAGAGAATCCAGAATCCTTTTCTTTGAATCCGTATCACAGATAAGATGTCTTCTGAAAGAGTCTGATTCTCAGTGGGAGCTGAATCCCAAATGTTTGTACAGCAGACACACAAAGAAACATAATTTTGTTGAGGATAGAGTACACATGTTTTGCTATGGAGGCTGTCTTGTCACAGGCCTTGTGTGTGTACGGTGCAATTCTATAACGCCTTTGGTAAGTTCTAGTTCCTATTTTATTGAAAAATGGTAAGTAGTGACTGACATAAGGCCCATGTAATTTGCTGGCTTGCAAGTTAAGCTTCAGACAAATCATTCTTTCATCCTATCCCCCACCCTTGTAAGACCATCTCAGTGTCAAATTACTATACTGTGGGAACATATTTTAGGCTCTGGGCTCCCAAAATAATAACTGTCAAACCTGTTTTATTTTTTCTGTACTTTAGATTTGATCTTTAACCTATTTCCTCTATATTGTGCTTTTAATGAGAGAGGTATATACACACATATATATGCATGTTTTGGTCAATAAGGCATATATTTTTAAAACAAAGAGTATATTGGAAATAATGTTTTACTAACTTGGAAAGTGAAAGTGTTAATTATCCTGTGTTGGAACAGCACCTACCTTAATACTGATGTAAAGGCAGATACCATATTTATCTTAAACTACCCCAGAGCAAAGAACCTGTGAAGAAGACAGTTACCTTCGGAACCATATTTATCATGTAAATAGCTCAGGAAAGGATACTGCCAGTCACATCTTTAAAATACAAAAATGCACGCATTTCACTATTTTGTAAATGCCAGAGAGATGCAGCATCCGTTAGAGTTAACGGTGCGGCACTTTTGTGTTCAGTAGCATGAATCATTAATCATGAGACAGGCCATATTCTTGTACTGCCTCTGCTTTCATTACTTGGCCTAATTAAACAGTTCTCTGAACTGGAATCTCAGATTCCTCTGTTACAGATTATCATTAATTATGGTGAAAGTGCTCAGAGATGTTGGACTCAATTATATTCTACTCAACTCTGGCATCGTGTGATTCATTGCGCCGCCTGCTCTGCAGATGTACTTTTCTTATCTTGCACTCCCACTTTTGTAAATTGGGCTCTGGCAGCCAACAAACTAAGAGTTATGTGCTGCGTTTTCATTAAAAACATGTTGGAGAAGCAGAGACCAATTAAGGCTTCTGTATTTTATAAGGAGTGATGAGATGAACGGTGGATTCTGGGAGAATTAGCTCAGCGAAGAAGCAATCTCAATCCCATTGTATTGCTACATTTGGTACCTAGTTCCTGTTTGGGATTCAACTGATTAAGTTGCTGGCCTGAAACTTTTCTTTAATATTTTAAAATATATCGATTTATTGCTTGTCAATAGGAAGAATCTCAAAATTTTGTTTGGTATTGTGTGAGCCACTGCAAAACATTCCCAGTGACATATACCAAGCACATTATACCACGGATGATACTAATTCCATCACTTTTGACTGATTTTCCATGCTATGTAATGAAATTTGTTCTATAGCACTACGTCTAGGGAGACTGGAGTAATATATGGCATAGACAAAGCCAGAATATCAGATTTCGCAGCCTTTTGGTAGTATTTGAGGTGTGTGTTTGGAGGAAGAGGCACATGCAAATCAAATGATCCCAAAGCAGTTCCACTGCATTTAGAATACGTTTAAGGATTCTCTCTCTCTCTCTTCTGTTTTCCTTCCTTCCTTTCCTCCTTTCTTTTCTTAGGAAAATGAAGATTTTCCTTTTGTTGTGAATATTATGGAAATTGTGTGCTTTTGTGTGTTTTAGCAATTAAAAGAAAGCAAAACTTATAATAGCATAATTTCTCCAGTTTTCCCATTGAATACAAAACTACACAAAAAAGCCAAATGTTTAAAATCAATGGCATTAAAACATTTCATGGAAAGAGAGTGTGTTTATCTAATTTAAATTTGTAAATTACAAAAAGAAATGAGACTTTTATTTGTATATTATCCATTAAGAAATTGGATGGGTTTTGGGACATCTGGCTCACTCTGCTGAGTCCGACTTCCGCTCAGCTCATGATCTCACATTTGTGAGTTTGAGCCCCATATCGGGCTCTGTGCTGACAGCTTAGAGCCTGGAGCCTGCTTTGGATTCAGTGTCTCCCTCTTTTTCTGCCCTTCTCTTGCTCGCGTTCTGTCTCTCTGTCTCTCAAAAAATAAAATAAAATGTTAAAAATTAAAAAGAAAATAAGTTGGATGGGTTTTGATACCTCATGGGCCATAATTTGGAGATTTATAGAATTAAGCTGCAGTGATAAAGTATGCAAACAATTTTGGGAAGAGTCTAAGAAGGATTTCCAGTTTTCTTTCTTTTACCTCACATGAATCTTAAATAATAAGAATGATCTGCTTTTGGAATAGCTATTCTTAAAGTCAAATCCACTGTCATTCAATTAACTTCTGCGGTCATTTCTTAAAAACATAACAAATCATCGAAGCTTTTCCCTGAAAATATTTATTTAATAAAAAATGAGTATTAACCTTAATTTGTTTTCTGGAAAGTTTGTGTTATTATTGATAAGAAGAGATAATAGAGTTTAATAGAAGTTTTTTTTTTTTTTCAAAAACGTATCATGGCAGGATAAGATTTCACAGTATCATCTGTAGGGAAAAAAGACAGCTTTCAGAACTCTCCTCACAAACCAGTCATTTACTTATTGCAGCAGATGGATTAAAGCCAATCCTTACTTGGTAGACATATTATTCTTACTAAATGTGAGAAAAATCTATAAACATGATTTGTTCAAAGTAAATATGAGGTGAAGGATACTTCCTTCCTCTATCGGATTCCACTTGAAAAATATGGTACCAAATTAAATAGTTAAAATTGCTGTGTTGATCTCCTTCTGTTTCTCTTGTGAGAGGTTATCAAAAATAACATACCAGTAACTCTTAATCAGAAAGCTGCTCTCAACGGTGAAATATGGACAGTGGTGTCCTGGTTCAAGTTAACTCACCAGGTCACGCATCTTATCATTATTGCTAGTTGTCTGTTTTTACAAACACCACCTTTTTCTATTCGACATTAAAAATTGCTCTCATTCTCATCTTAAAGCCATTGTCCTCCATTTTAAAATATGTCCTGGATCTATTCACTCACGAGAGCACCTCCAAAAATAAAGGAAGGGCGCGTTCTGTCTCTTATTTTCATCTTTTGTAGAAGTTTCTCTGTTGATATTTTCTAAATGAAATTTAATTTTTATGATTTCTGTTGGCTATATGTCCATTTCTCCTGAATGCAGGTGAGGAAGAAAATAGAATTAAAACAATGTGCAGGAAAAAAAAGTTCTAGATGTAAGCCTTTTGGCTTAACAGTTTGTAGGTTTTCATATCCTGCAGTAGTTTCAGGTTTTAATATATATGAAAATCAGTGGTCTTGTATCTATGCATATGTGTCATCTATAATATAATTTTGACAGATGGTGAGCTGGATAAATCTGGTCCCTGACTATAGAAAACCTTGGCTTGACTTGCACTCTACCAAAACTTGTTTAAAAAGGCATTCACATGTATTTATTTTTTAAATAAAGATGCAGTTGTTGGCCTGCCCTTATTTCTCATTGAGATGCTGGCATCCCCATCTTTGACTGTCCCCTATACACATCTTACCTGAGCTGCTGTGACTATTTTTTTACCGGATTATTCCATGCATAATGCTGATGACTATACTATTCTACATCTACTCCTTATTAAAAATAAATATGTTACCTTGCCCCTGTTCGTAGCATCTAAAATTCTGACAACAATATCTTAGTTAGAAAAATGCAAACCTAGAAACCAGGAAGCAGTTTCTCCCACTCGCAGCTCCAGACAGACTGCTCATTGAAAATGTAATACACTGCTGCCGTGTCACAGGTCAGCTGGCAAATGGCAATCTGAATTTTAAAAGGAATATGAATAAAATTCTGTTTTATTTTGAAAATGAACTTTCTGCCCTCCATCATGAATCCAATATATGTCTTAATCTTCTATGCTCTTGAAGCCTGCGGCTCCTGGCTGAGTCCTTTGACTTCTGAACCTAATAAGGAAATAGGTTGTTTTCCGATCCTCGTCTCATTTTTAGAAGGGCTGAAACAAACAGTCCCCTATTTCAAATGTAATTGACAAAGCATAAAAACATGTATGTTATATAATTTTCGGTTTGCAACCAAGCTCAGCACCGGGATGTTTTATTTTTAAATTTGATTAAGATGTGATACCTTTGGAAATGTGCTGTCAAGATTCAAAATCAAAATTTCCAAGTGTACAATTCCGTGTTTACCTTAGAACTGTACATGTGACGCTGATAAAGGGTGGACTAGATAACAGTGCACTTCAATTGGGAACATTTTCATTTAACCTGAACATTATTTGTAGCCAGACAGAGAGATGTAGAGACAGAATTTGAAACATACATTTATGGCTGTTGTTGCTGTTTAAAAATCAACTGGGTATGTGCTGTGTCTGTAGCTACATGGGTTTTTTTTTTTTCCTTTTTTTCTAAATAGAAGTTGGTTCATCATTATGCTCGTATCTTTCTAAATTGAATGTTTCCACATTCATTTAAATTCATGACTTCTAATTAGAAAATAAAATGCTCTTCTTTTCAGAAAAATAATATTTTGAGTTTTGAGCGTGTTTGTCCTCTTATTTAAAAATCTTAAGAATGATATATTGCCAGGTCTTAATTACTGCTGTTCTTTTTTTTTTTAATAAAATAATTATGGGAGCTACTTTTTAAAAAGAGAAATGGTAGAATGAGAAAACACTTAAAATAAGTGGAGTTAGACACGCTATGCTGCTACTGTATCTCATAATTATATTTGTGTAGCATCATCACAATCTAACTAATCATTCTAAGGAAATAAATGCTGACATTTCATTGAGTGTGTGTGCCGGTTGTGTAGGAGGGAGAGCGAGACAGAGGCACACATGCGCAGTTGAGCAGAGAGTTATTTTGATAGTTGATTCTTTTTAAACATAAAATTGTCCATTACTGTTTTTCAGAATATAGCTATATTTTCTATTTCTTGGTATATTGTATGGTCATTCTAAGCTTGTATCAATTAACATATCTATAGTGACGTCCTTATTATTTAATGGTATAAAGACAGAGAACATTTTAAACTTTAATTTACACAGCTATAGTTAGTCCCCACTCCCTTTCCTGATATTCCAGTAATAAAAGGGTTCAAATAAAATGTAAGCTAAGGGAGGCTCAATAGAATCACTACAGTTCAACAAATAATTATTGACTATCCAAGATAGTCCAAATATTGAACTAAGAACTCAATATACAAAGATGAATAAGATATGGTCTAGAAAGATGGGTCTTTTAGTTGGGACAATCAGACAAATAATAGATCATTGCCATCAGGTGAGACAAGTAGAATGAAAGCAGGGGGAGTAAAGTTGAGTTAGAAGCACGTCGGAGGGCAGATAACCTGGTGGGAGAGAGAAGAGCCTAGGAGAAGCATTGTGGGAAAGCGTTGCGCATAAGAGGATTCTCAAAGGAAGATGAGGAATTCACATGAAAGGAAGGTTACAGTATCATCCTATAGCGTGGGTTTATAATCTGAAAGCAGGACATTTTTAAAGTTGCAAGGGAAAGGATTTACATGTATGATGGGGAACTGAAAATAAGAACGATAGATTCCATATGGTGTATGACTTCTTAATATCCACTTTAGTGCTACTACAATGTATATCAGTCCTGTAGTTTGGAAGAAATTAGTTTCAGGTCCAGAGATACATGTTGCTTAGAGTAAGCCAATTAAGAGAGTTACATTTCCATCGACAGTTATTTTTCCAGGAACTTAGGTTTAGGTAAATCATCTTATAATAATGGATTTTCAGACTCTTACCTTATTTCAGGTGTGAGTATATGACCTGGTCGACACAATCATACTACAGGATAGTGATTTTAGTTCATGACCATGATAATAGTGAACTCTTTCTTCCATTAGTATGAAGGCAGTAAGGAGGCTAGAGCTGTAGACATCATGTCCCCATTCCAGACAAGAAGAGGGACAAAGCAAAAGAGTACATATGCCAGCTGAGTCAGCCTCCAACAAAGAACCTTTCTGGAAACCATACCCAGTAAATTGTGTTTTTATCCCGGCCAGAACTGTGTCTCATGTCTACTGCTAGCTGCAAAGTAAGTAGGAATTATACTTTTAGCTGGTACATATCCACTCCAAATAAATTAAAATTCTGTTAGTAAAGAAGAGGAGAATAATTTTACATTTAAAATACTAACCGTTTCTAATATGTAGACACTGACTTCAAAGTGTTCATAATTTACTCTGAGAAATAGATATATAAAAATACAGCCCACTTAAAATTCTACTTAAATAAACAAATCAACAATATATTGCTAAGGAGAAATTACCTTTACATGTTGGGCTTTTACTTGTAAGAAATTAATATATTACATTTTCCTTTATAGAAATTCAAGGCAGTTTCTACCTCCAACACATGACAAATCCCAATATTATAGAAAAATAAGTAAATAAACTAATAACTTCTGAACATCAAGAAGCAGGATTATCTCTGGACTGATTCTCTGATGCACTGTAACAGAAGAATCAGCAAAAGCCAAACCAAAGTAGAAAGCCAAGGCTGTGGTCATAATTTGACGTTTTTCTTAGAAGCAACTGTGACCACTTCACTAGGAAAATGTGAAGAATGTTGGCTGGTGGCCTTGGGGCTAAGTGTTTTAGGGGTTAAAAGTGCCTTGTATTTTTTTAAGTTTATTTGTTTATTTTTGAGAGACAGAGTGTGTGTGAGCAGAAGAGGGACAGAGAGAGAGGGAGAAAAATTCCAAAAAGCTCCATGCTCAGCACAGAGCCCAATGTGGGGCTCAATCTCACGACTGTGACCATGACCTGAGTCCATATCAAGAGTTGGTCGTTTAACTGTCTGAGGAACCCAGGCACCCCATAAATGCACTGTATTTTTTAAATTTTTTAAAATTTTTTAAAATGTTTTATTTATTTTTGATACAGAGAGAGACAGAGCATGAGAGGGTGAGGGACAGAGAGAGAAGGAGACACAGAACCAGAAGCAGGCTCCAGGCTCTGAGCTAGCCTTCAGCACAGAGCCTGAAGCGGGGCTTGAACCCACTAACGTGAGATCTGACCTGAGCCAAAGTCAGAGGCTTAACCGACTGAGCCACCCAGGCACCCCATAAATGCACTGTATTAAAAAAATTCTGTCGCCATCTTATGGGAAACAATAAAAACTACCTCAGCTACTCGGTGAAGGCAATCAGTCCCTATTGCTATAGAGGGTCCCAATAAAACATCTTCTGCAGAGTTTATACAATTCCCATCAAGCATAATATTCTTACGTGGCAGAAATATCACCACACATCTGGTCTTGGGATACCCTGGTATTCAGTGCAACTGAATTACGTGTCCAACTTCAGCTTAGGTCATGATCTCATGGTTTGTGAGTTCAAGCCCCTCAACTGCCTCAGTGCTGACAGCTCAGAGCCTGGAGCCTGTTTCAGATTCTGTGTCTCCCTCTCTCTTTGCTCCTCCTCAACTTGTGCTCTGTTTCTCTCTCTCAAAAATAAATAAATGTTATAAAAAAATTAAGGCAAAGAAAATCTGCTCAAACAACATAAAAAGATGTAACGAGATATAAAATATAAAACATAAGCTAAGAAATATGGAGGATATATTTACAAGTTTCAATATACATCTAAGGATAGGTCCAAAATGAAACAATAGGATTAATAAAAGAGAGGGATAAAGAGGGAAGAATAGTGCCCAGGATTTTCCCCCCATTTGAACACAATAAAATATTTCACTAAAAATCATCAGATTGTTTTTTTTCTTTCCAGACCACAATGTTTTTACAGTTCATGCTCAACAGAATGAAAATAAGTTTGGCTTTAAATGTCTCAATGAAAGCGGAAATTACTTTAAAACCATAATGGTTTTTCTTGCTTTATAACCATGCAAAAACTAAGACAAAATAGAATGGTTTTTAGTCATACAAGAATAAGGGAGTCAACCTATTATACACATTAATTGAAAATGCTCTTAAAGGAAAAGAAAAAAAAAAGAAAAAACAAGAAAAAAGAAACTAGGATGAAAAAGACTTTCATAAAACACGATGGGCAACCTCGATTAAATATGAGGTTAAGTATAAATAAATATTGAGAGTGTTAAGTACTTGCTTTAAAACCAGTCTAAAATTATTATCCCAGATTATTGCAATATGAATTGGTCAAGGATGTATGTGGATTAAAGCCAAACAAAATAAAACTGTATTTAATATTCTTATCTTCAGCGGAATGTGTGGGATGGTGGAGAATATTTTCTCAGGTAAAGGGGTCCTCGGATTTCTTTGGCACTAAAAGTAGTCAAAAGAATAATTGTTCTTAAAGACAATGTTGTGAAAATCTAAAAGTAGTTCAACAAAAAATGTCTGCAATGAAAATGCTGAAGTAGTATCTAGAATATGTAAAACAAATCTTACAACTCAACAATACAAAACAAATTAATTATTTGAAGATAATAGACACTTAACAGACATTTCACACACGCATTAAAAGGCTAAAAGTCAAATAAAGATATTCTCAAAATAATATTCCCTAGAAAAATTCAAACTGAAAATATGATGAGATGCTACCATACATCTAAAATAGAGAGGCTAAATAAATAAATAAATAAATAAGAGAGGTTAAAGTTAAAAAAATTGACACTGCCAAATAATGACAGAGATGTGAAATTGATACATTGCTTGTTTGGATGCAAAATAGTACAGTTTGACAACTATTTGGCTAAAATTAAAAATAAAAACAAAAACATTGTCCATTAGTTTAAAGGAATTAAAACAGGCAGAAATTCTATAAGGTTTGATGGGACTGTAAATGGCATAACTATTTTGAAAAACTATTTAACAGTTTTTAATAAATTTAAATGCACACAAGTCTAGTCAACAATTGTATTCTTAAGTATGTCTTCAGGAAAATAAAAATATATCACTAAGGAGACTCCTTGATAACTCAGTTAGTTGAGCATCCAACTTTTGCTTTTGGTTCAGATCATGATCCCAGAGTCTTGCGATGGAGCCTCACATTGGTCTCTGTGTGAGTGTGGAGCCTGCTCAAGATTCTCTTTCTCTCTCCCTCTGCCTCTCTCTCCCACTCATGCTCTCTGTCTCTCTAAAATAATAATAATAATAATAATAATAATAAATATATCACTAAAGACCCAGCAGATATTCAAATAATAAAGGAATATTACGAACAACTCTAGGAACATAAACTCAAAACATAAAATAGAAAAATCCTATGAAAAGCACCAACTATCAAACTTACCCAAGATAAAATAGGTACCCTAAATAGTCCTATACTATCAATGAAATGGAATTTGCAGTTAAAAAACATTCCAGTAAAGAAATCTTCAGGCCCACCAGTTTCACTGATGAATTCTAACAAACATTTAAAAGGCAAAAGATTTATGCGATCTGAACAGAAACCAGAGTATCTAACAAACATTTAAAGAACCCATAAACCTACTTTTGTACATCATCAATAAAACAAAAGAGCAGAGAGCAATTCTCATCCAATTTAATGAGGCTAGTATTACACTGAATTAAAAATCAGATGAAGACAGTACAAATAAAACTACATATAAATATTCCTCAGGAAGATAGACAAGAATTCCTCAACAGATTATTACCAAATCAAATCCAACAATTAAAAAAGCAACACATTATGGCTTGATGGAGCTTATACCAGGAATGCAATATTCAATATTTAAAAATCAATTTAATTCATTATAATTCACACTATTATATCAATTGGTGCTGATATAGTATTTGACAAAATTCAATACCAATTTATGATAAAATGTGCAGCAAGCAATATATAGAAGAAAACGTCCTCAATATGATAAAAATCTAGGAAATAAACCCTACAGCTAACATCAGAATTAACAGTGAAAGACCTAATGTATTTTTTTCAAGCTAGAGAACAGGGCATAGATACCCATTTGCACAGTTCCTACTCAGCATTTTATCAGATGTAGTCAATAACACGCCAAGGAAAGGAAGAAATAAAACTCTCCCATTGTCTACATGGAAAATCTCAAGGAATCTACCAAAAAACATTTATAGAACTAATGAAAGAGTTAATCAGAGTCACAAAATACAAGGTTAACAATAATAGGAAAAGCAATTGTTTTCCTATATACTAATAACAAATAATTGGAAATAATTTTTTAAATAATATGTACAATAGCTTTTTAATAATGACACACATACCTACAAATCCAACAAAACACTATGGGGTTTGCATAACGTAACACACATAAAATAAGTCAAAGAGATCTAAATAAACGTAGCTATGTGATGTATTCATGAATTCAAAAACTAAATTAAGTAAAATTTTCAATGATCTGGATATTCATATAAAAGTTTAACACCATTCTTATCAAAATCCTAGCAGAGATTCTATAGCTATAAACAGGATTATTCTAAGATCTATTATGGCCATTGTCTCCAGAATTTCATATCTGTGTGGATTCCCCATATGTACCCCTATTCATTTTTTTGTTAAAATAATGAATAAATAAGTAAATCCTATGTGGAAAAAGAATTAAAATAGCTAAAAGAATATTGAAACAGAAGAACTAAGAGACAGAAATCACTCCACCAGATCTCAAAACTTACTACAGAGCGATAGTAAACAATACTGTGTGTGGTATTGGCAAAGGATCAACACACAAATCAGTTGAATAGAATAAAAAAATAAAGAGCCTCGAAATAATACCACCCAGATACAGGCAACTGACATTTGACAAAGATGTGGAATCAGTCAATGGAAGAAAGTCTTTTCAATTGTTTCAGAGAAATTCAATACCCATAGGCCAAAAACAAACAAACAAATAAATAACCTTGAAGTTAAATCTTATACAAAAAATACCTCAAAGTTAATCACAAATTTAAACATAAATGTAAAACTGACTTTTAGGAGATATTATAATAGAGTATTTTGAGGACTAGGGCTTGCTAAAGAGTTCCTAGACATGACACTGACACCAAAACAATGATCCATAAGAGAAAAACAAAAAATAATGGGTTTTTTTGGAAACCACATACATAACAAAGGACTTACATCCAGAATTTGTAACAAGCTCTCATAACAGTATGGATATAAACAACCAACTTTAAAAAATGGACAAATGACTAAAACAGACACTTCACCAAAGATTTACAGATGGCAAGAAAGCACATGAAAAGTTTTACAACATCATTTGCCATCTGGAAAATGCAGATTAAAACCAGGAGGAGTTATCACTACACACCTGGTTGAATGGCTAAAATATTCTTTAAAGAAATACTGTAAAAAGCAAGTGTTGGTAACGAGATGAACCCTCATTGCTAGTAGAAATGTCAAATGTAAACTTGGAGAACATTTTAACTCTTACGGAGTTAAATCTACTCTACCTGATGACCCAGAAATCCTACTACTGGATATTAACCCTAAAGACAGGAAAACTTCTGTTCTCACCAAAACCTTTACACAAATGTTTAGAGTAACACTATGCATAATCTCTAAAGCTGTAAACAACTTTAAAGTCTTTCAACAGGTGAATGGGTAACCAAACTGCTGTATCCATACAGAGGAATGCTATTTAGCAATAAAAAAGAATAGATTAGTCAGGTGATTAAGATTACTATCAACTGAAATGTCATGTTGGTAGTACGTATCTGTGATATTACATGATGAATATGGCATATTATTTTGTGATCTTCTTCCCAAAGACCCATAACCCTTTTCTAATCATGAGAAAAACCTCAGAAAAATTCCAGTTGAGAGACATAGTACAAAATGCCTGATCAGTATCTTCAACACTATCAAGACCCTCAGAAATAAGGGAAATAAGAGAAACTGTCACAGCCAAGAGGAGGCTAAGTTGACTTCAGTAAATGTGATGTAGCATCATGAAGTGACATTAGGTAAAATGAAGAAAATATAAATATTGTAAGGACTTTATATTAGTAATAATATATAAATATTGGTCCCTTAATAGTGGTAAGAATATCATACTAATACAAGATATTACAATAGGGAAAAGTGAGTATGGGTTTTATGAGAATTCTGCATCCTACCTTAATATTTTTATCAAAAAGCTCTTCTTACAATGAAAAGTTCACTAAAATATATTTTTTAATGTTTATTTTGAGAGAGAAAGAGTAAGCACACTAATAGGGGAGGGTTAGAGAGACAGAGGGAGAGACAGAGAATCCCAAGCAGGCCCTGGGCTCTCAGTGTGGAGCCTGATGCAGGGCTTGATCTCACAGACCATAATATCTCCACCTGAGCCAAAATCAAGAGACAGACATTTAACAGACTGAGTCACCAAGGCACTCCTAAAATGTTTTCAAGTGTATGAAAACAATTAAAGTCAAAGGTGAAAGAAAATATTACAAACAAATTAAGAAGCTAACTATTGATATGTACAACCAGCTCTTGATATGTAACTATGAATCTCAAATATATTACTGCGAGTAACAGAAGCCAGTTTCAAAAAGGATGGATTATGGTTCCAGTATGTTCCAGAAAGACTATAGTAATGGAGAATGCCTCAGTGATTTTCAGGGATTGGAATTGGTGAAGGATTTGACCACAATGTGATAGCACTAGAAAATTTTATGAAACAAGGGAGCTATTTTACATTCTTTCTGTGATTATGGATACACAAATCTACACATTAAAATTGAATTGTTAAAATTCAAATGACTGTACATCAAAAAACAATCGGGTTGATTGAAAAAAAATAAAATAAGTGAAAAACAAAAAAGCAAATGACAGAAATATATGTATAATATGGTGCCTTTCATGGAAAAGGGAAGGAAAAAAGGAGATCCAGTTCTCTGGCTTCTGTATGCATAACAATGATCTGGAAGAATAAAGAACACACTAACACAATTACATGTTGGGTTGAGCTGGAGGGAGGCTTTTCACTGTTTACCTTTTACTATTTGGGGGTCATTATTTCAAAATTCAATTTAAAAAATATAGGGGCGTCTAGGTGACTCAAGTGGTTAAGTATCTGACTTTGGCTCGGGTCATGATCTCACGGTTTGTGGATTCCAGCCCTGTATCGGGCTCTGTGCTGACAGCTAAAAGCCCGGAGCCTGTCTTTGGATTTTGTGTCTCCCTCTCTTTCTCTCTCTTTCTGCTCCTCCCTCACTTACACTTTGTCTCTCTCTCTCAAAAATAAATAAACATTAAAAAAAATGTGTCCACATAAAGATTTTTACAAGAATGGTCATAGCAATTTCATGAATAATAGAGCCTAGAAACAACCCAAATGTACGCAAACAAAGAAAAGAATATACAATGGATGGCCTAGCCACAGAATGAAATATTACTTGGTCTATAAAGTAATATAGATTTATCTCAAAAATTATGCTAAATGACTAAACTCAATCACGAAAGATAACATGTGCAATATGGTTCTGTATGCATGTAAAATTCTAGAAAAGGCAAATCTACTCAAGTGAAAGAAAATAGATCAGAGGCCTTCTGGAATGGAGGATAGAGGACGTTCTGGGGAGCATTCGATTGCCTAGAGTCTTGAAGAAACTTTGGGGTGATCAAAATGTTCTATATCTTGATTGCGTCAGTGGTTACACAAGAGAATATATTTGTCAAAGTTTACTAAATTTTATACTTAAAACGAGTGTATTTTGTTGTATGTAAATTATCTTTCAAGATTGATTTTTTTTTAAAGAAAAGAATGTCCCTTTCTTTCTTTAAAGAAAAAATAAACTGGGGCTATTTGAGAGGGAATGGGGAGATCGTTTGGAGAAATCGATGTCATTTAATTTATTTCCATTTATTTTCATATACCCTGTAAATGAGCTCCTTCAATCGGTAAATGCCTGATTTGTCAATTAAATCATTAAAAAGTTTTTTCTGATTTTTATTTATTTTAGAGAGAGCAAATGGGGGAGAGGAGCAGAGGGAAAGAGAAAATTTAAGCAGGCTCCATGTCATCAAAACAGAGCCCAAAGTGGGGCTCGATTCCAAGACCGAAAGATCATTTCTGAACTAAAATCAAGAGTCTGATGCTCAGCTGACTGAGCTGCCCAGGTACCACTGATCAATTAAATCTTGAATGTAAATAATAGACATTAGCTTCAGAAATTATTCCATAATCATGAATTTAAAACCGCGCTGTCATTGTCATCTGTTATTTTTTAGCATGAGAACAGTTTGTCATATTGTTCAAACAGAACAAGGACGTGGTATCTGTGAAGCAACTAAAAAGAGGAGGCTCATTTATTTGACAAAGAACAAAAGGATTGAAAGCCAAGTGCTGTGATAAAAAATTATGGTCTATAGAGAGCGTGTCCCATGAAAACTTTTGGTGACAGAAAAGCTGTCATTCACTCACCATCTCTTTTTCTATGTTTTTCTTTTCTTAAAAATTATAAGAGAGAAATCTTTTGTCCCTCTCTTTCCTAATTCTTTTAAATGTTGCTAACCTAATTGGTCTGAAATAATAGTTAATTGTGGTTTAATGAATGTCTTCTTGATTAAGAGCCAAATTAAATGCCTTATTATATGTTAACTGGCCATTTGGTTTTCAACTTACATGAACTTCCACTTCAAAGTCGACCACTTTTTTTCATAAAGTATTTCTCATTGTATGTCTGTAGTCCTTGTAAGACTAATCCTTTGAATGTTGATGTGTTACACATATTCCTACTTGTGGCTTGTATTTTTCTCTTATTTATGGGTTTTTCACATTTGTATTTGTAAATATGTTTTATATATTAGAGGGTTAGTTCATCTAATTTATCTTTGTGAATATTTCAAGGTAAAAATATTTTTTCTTTCCTTTTTTGGGGGGAAATTGGAAATAAGGCAGTTTTCTACTGGCAAATTAATTGAATATTTTATCTTTGCCATTGATTTTTAATGTCTATATTGTCAACTTCTATTTTCTTATAGGTGGGTCATTTTTACAAAATGAAAGTGGTATATATTTGGTATGTAAAACCAAATGAAGATGAGTAAAGTGACTTTGTCTTGTTTGTTTGTTTATTTATTTATTTATTTATTCATTTATTTTCCCTATGCTGATCACCTGACTCAAATTAGCATTATACTTATTCTTCTTAATTATAAAACAGCCCCAATATTGTCCCTCACCTTCAAAATTGCCATGCCTATTCAGGTCCTTATTCTTTAACTTATTATTATAGGATTATTTAGGGGGTATGTAAAATAACCATTGTAATTTTGTTTGAAATTGCAATCAAATATGTAAGAGTTTACATTGTATGATAGTAAGTCTCCCCATTTAGCAACATGAATATTTACTTACATCTCATCATCACTGTGTCTACATTTTATACTATTTACTGATGTTGGATTTAATCTTAGGTATTCTATAGACTTTATTATTTTTCTGGTATTATCTTTATATTAAATTATAGTTATATGTCTTAATAATGCTTTGCTGGCATAACATATAATCTTGGTTTAACATGTTGTGTCCACTTATAGTTCCATAGATTTGTTTGGAATTTGTACTGTCCTTTTATTTCTTCTTCAATTCCTAAACATGTTTTTCTTTTACTTGAAATAAGTAAAACAGTTAAACAGTGAAATACTGTTTAAAATGTCTAATTCATTATTGAAGGCATTCTTACTTTGTATATAAATTTGGAGGAAACTATCATACTCCCTTTGAATAATATTTTGAAAGTTAGTGGTAAATAACCTTTAACATGGAAAATACTTTTTTCCATTTCTAGTATTATAATATTTTACTATTGGCTTTATTTATTGAAATTTTCTATTTTTTCCTGATTTCTCTTTTAATGTGATAGCTAACTGGACAGTTTTTTGTCTTAAATCAACCTTGAATAAACCAGTTTGGTGATTTTTTTAAAATGATATATTCATCAATATTCATAAATAGGATGGTTTTAATTATAAGCTCCCCTATATGTTTTGCATTGTTTGATATAGAATTTTATTACCCTCATAAAATGATTTGGAAAGCATTAATTTTTTTAGAAGATTTTTAAAATATTGGTCTTTATGTTGCTTAATGGTAATATACAAATACCTATAAAATCATCAAAAGGTGTTGATTTTTTGAGGGAAGAGCAAGATAAAGATTTGTAGACCTAGACATACCAAGGTATTGTTTTATCTTCAGTTGGTTTGGTAAATTTTAATTTTAGGAACTCTCCAGGTTTTCACTTTTTTCTTATCTATAAACTTTCACTTATTTCTTATATAAAACACTGCATTTTTCTTTAGGTATCACTTCAGTAACATTATTCTACACATTTAATACATTCAGTATTGTACAATTCTAAATATTTCTAGTTTTTATTGTAATTTCTTATATGGCCCATCAGTTATTTAGAAATGTTATTAACTAGGTTTTGGGGAGTTGTTATTTATCTTTATCTTGGTTCTTTCCAGGTTAGAGAACACATTCTATGCAATAATTAGTCCCCCAGAACTTTTGTTGTTCTGTTGTTTTCTTTTGTGACCTCTTAGTTCAGTTCTCATAAGTGCATAATGTGTGCATGAAAAAATTCAAATTCTCTAAATGATAGGGGTATTATATATCCATAAAACATATATTTGGTTAAGTAATTTATATTCTAATATTATTTTCTGCTCAATGTATCAATAACTAAAATATGTATGCTAAACTCTGTAGTGGTGAATTTGTCCATTTATCCTAATAATTAGCTCAATTAGTGTCTGTATATATTTGAAGCTATGTTAAATAAAACAAAAATTTAAAGGCATTATACTTTGGGGCCATGTTCTTCCTATTTTTTCTTAAATATGTATTTTAGATCTACATATAGCTTCACAACTATATTTATTTTTTATATTATTGAAGGTATATCAGGCTTACTTAGATTAATTTGGGTTATTATTTAAAGAACATTATCTTTTAAGTACAGGGTTCAGGTCATTGATATTTGTTATATATAATGATTTTTACTTCTGCAGGTTTTATTGTTTTCTACTTACCTTCATTTGCTTTCCTATCTCCTGTATTTTCATGACTTTTATTTCCATAAATTCCATACATTGCCCAGATTTTCTATATTCCATTTTTCTTGTGCTGCTATGGAAATTATTCATTTATTTCTCTCCTTTGGGTATTAATTACTAAACTTTTAATCTATATATTCAGCCAATCAAATGATAGTAATTATTTTTTTCATTCTCACAAAAACAAAAACAATAATAAAAAAACAAAAACAAAAAAGTTACTGTTACAACAATAATATTATTATTGTAAGTATAATCGTTAGACAACTATTTATTTTGTACAATCAGATACTATTCAGATTTACTCACACATCAATTTTTCTTGTTCATTTTTGCCTTATATATCTCATTCCTTTAATTCTTTTAAAAATTTTTAATGTTTATTTATTTTTGAGAGAGAGAGAGAGAGACACGGAGATGGAGCACAAGCACGAGAGAGGGAGACACAGAATCTGAAGCAGGCTCAGGCTCTAATCTGTTCGTACAGAGCCCGAGGTGGGGCTTGAACTAATGGACCATGAGATTATGACCTGAGATGAAGTCAGACAATTAACAGACTGAGCCACTCAGGTGCCCCACTTTAATCTTCTTAATTTATTTTTTCGGACCACTCACCATTCCCTCTATCTCATTTTTTAAAAATGTCTCTTCTTTGTCTCTCTAAATAAGAAGCTAAGTATATACAAAACTGAGGCTTAGCAAATATTTTCTCTCCACTCTTTAAAGATATCTACCCCTGCCACATTAATTTATGTCTTCTGTGCTTTTCTTGAAAAATTACCTATAATTCAAAGTGTCATCTTTTTCCAGGAAATCCTATATATAATCTCTGGTTGCATTTAAGATAGTCCTCTCCCTTTTTTAGTAAACTATGCTATAATATTTTTAATTATTTTGCTAAATCTTGCTGTATTTAAAAGTTTTTTTCAAATTCTTTGATTTTACTAATTATCTGTTCAACTACATCTAATATGATCATTAATTTTTCCACTAAGATTTTGTTTAATTTTGTTTTCATTTCTTAAAGTTAAATTGAATCCTGTCCCATCAACTTACACTTTATTTTAGGTTATCATGTTCTATTTTTGGTTTTCTATTTTGCTACTTTTCAACTTACTTAAACATATAAATTATGTTATCTAAGGTCTAATCTTGCTATTTTCATTTGTATAGTCTCCTAATATAGTGTCTTTTTAATCTCCTCATATATCTTGTAATTTTGCATTGTGTGATAGACTTTATCTATTGAATTTCATGCTATCTGGCATTGGTCACATTTGCCTCTCAAAGGATTAGTAGTGAAAACCATTTTTTTCTTTCAAATCATCATAGATTTATACTTCCACAAGTAAAATAAAAAGTAATTATTAGGGGGGCACATGTGTGGCTCATTGGGTTAGGGTCAGGTCATGATCTCATGGTTCATGAGTTCAAGCCCTGCATAGGACTCTGCACTAACATACAGGGCTTGCTGGGAATTGTCTCTTTCTCTCTGCCCCTCCTATGCACTCTCTCAAAATAAATAAATAAACTTAAAAAAAGTAATTATTATGATAAATTAAATTAACAGAGACATAAAATTTTAAGTGCTAGGTTTTTAAAAATATTAGATCAAATTTACATTAATTGTCCTGTCAAATTGCTATAACCATTTCCAATATACTCACTTTTTGTACTTATAATGTCACTCACAAGTAGCAATCAGTTCATGAAGGAGCATCAATCCACAGATCACATTCAAATTAACACTTGAGTGTTCTAGAACACTGTTGTATTTGCTCTGTCTTGCACAACAGATTTGTCATTGGTGTGAGAGAAAAATTTACCTTCCATTGATGGCTGAAAGATTCTCAGATGATGTGGACAAAGTACATTTGAACATGAAACATACTTAAAATACAAGCAATGCTTACAAATTCTGAGGCGACATGTTTATTCTTAATAACAGACCAGGTAACAAAAGACAACCTATTTCCCATCTCTTACACTGAAGAGTGAATATTTTACTTGTTTATCCTTTTCCTCAAAGTATAGTATTTTGAAGTCTACTGCTTTTTTGTGGATGGCCCCGTGGTAATAGTCCAGCATGTATGGGCACAAATTCATGATCTTATTCTTGAGATAGACCATAGCTTTATATCCAATTGATTTAATTTCATTCTTAGTCATACAACCACAGAATCAAATGAAAGTTTAATTTCCTTAATTTTAAATCATGTCTTCGTTTATCATCTCTGCATTGAAAGCTATCATAAGTTTTATCTTTATTCAATACATTTTATCCTATTATTCAGTCTAAATTATCCTTGAACCTGATACATCCTAGCAACTAGAACCTAGATGGAACACTGATATCTATTCTTAAACTTGAAGGTCTTTCTTGGCTTCTTTGTAATTTATAGTGCTTACATTTGTATGAAAGTCATTCACTACACAAATGGATGATCTCTTGTTTGCAACCACCTAATTCAAAAGTGTTACAAACATGTAATTGTTAAAAATTACTAGACATAAATCTAAAGAAAACAAGACAATTCACATAAAATAGCTAGAAACTTATACCATTTCCTGTTCCAAAAAGAACAGAATTGTAGAATTGTAGCCAATTATGTGCTATGTATGTATAAGAGACATCTAAAGAAAAATAATATCATGGTATAAAGTACAGTGGTGGGTGGGATTTATATTTTTAAAATTCTAAAAAATATAAAACAAGAGTTATAATATTAATAACAAATTATATCAAATTTACTAAATGAAACAATGACAGTATACAATTTGTTTATTCAGTTATGAATATTTTTCTAGGTACTTGGGTCACAAGAGTTAATAATACATTACAGATACATATTAATAGAAAAAAATCAGGCCAAAAATAAATAGATAAAATATATTTTTGATTGTGGTAAGTAACAAAAAGTAGGTAATAGGCATAACCTGTATTAAGGTTGAGGACTCACAGTGTAGAGTTGCACATTGTTGATTCAGGTTACACATTGAAATCAACTGAAGACATTTGAAAAATATTTAACTGTTCCCACCTCCCATTTTTAAAATCCTAACTTTACTGATCTGGGTAGAGCACAGATATATTATGTATTAAATCCCCTCAAGATAGTTGAAATGTGCATTTATGGTTGAAAATCCCACTGATCTTGGGACGTGAGTCTTCAACTTTTCTACACATTAAAAGCATTTAGAGGGCTTAAAAATTACAATTCCTAGGCTGCATACACATCGACTAAATCATAATCTCTGGGTCTCCAGTGTCAGTTTTCTTTCCTGATACTCCAGTTGATTTCAGTGTATAGCGAAGGCTTAGAACTTGTGTTGTAGAGGAGGAATGTCCTAAACCAAAGAACAAGCAAATTCAAAGACCTCAAGCAGGGACAATATATTTTCAAGTCTAGAAAGAAAGTCATAACTAATGGAAAGAATAAAAATATTTGCGGGGCATCCAGGTGGCTCAGTTGGTTAAGCATCTGACTTTGGCTCAGAGTCATGATCTTGAGGTTCTTGAGTTCAACAGTGCATCAGGCACTTAGCCTGCTTCAGATTCTGTGTCTCTGTTTCTCTCTGTCCCTCTCCTGTTTATTCTCTCTCTCTCTTTCTCTCTCTCTCAAAAATAAATAAACATTTTTAAAAAGTTTTTACAAAAGAATAAAAATGTTTGCAAGGTGATATTTGGCAATAGTTAATCAGGAAAAGGATTTACTATAATTTCTATTTTAAATATATTTTCTTGGCTGCTGCATGGACATTAGGCAATATGTTCATAAGTGTGAAAACAAAGATATATTTAAGTAGTCCAAGAAAATGATAAAATTTAAAATGAATATGAGGAAATCACTAAATATAGGAACAAAAAGTGGAAAGAATTATAAGAGAGTATTTTTGCAAAATGCTATCCAAATTAACTTGAAAATCTAAGTGAAATGTGAGTTTTTAGTAAAATATATGTAAACTCTTAATAGGCCAAAGCAAAGATGATATTGAAATACTACCAAAGAGCTACTTATGAAAAACAAACAAGTCGGGGTGCCTTGATGGCTCAGTCTGTTACGCAGCCAACTTCAACTCAGTTCATGATCTCAGTTTGTGAGTTCCAGCCCCGTGTTGGGCTCTGTGCTGGCAGCTCAGACCCTGGAGCCTGCTTCAGATTCTGTGTTTCCCTGTCTCTCTGTCCCTCCTCCACTTGCACTATGTGTGTGTCTCTCTCTCAAAAATAAATAAAACACTTTAGAAAAAAAATAAAAGAGTCTGCATTGTTTTATTGGTAATCTCTTTCAAATAAAAAGTGAATAAACAAACCCAAATACGATTTCAGCTTATCCAAAACGTAACTTTCAGCAACGTAACTTTCAGTAACAAAGCTTCTAAATTGTTTTTTGAAATCTATCCAACATGAAAAGTAAAAGTCAATAAAGATACAAAAGCCAGACAGCCAAAATAACTGTAGACAAATCTCACTTACTAAAATGATACCAATTCCAAAAGAAAATATCAAATCAAATTAAGTATATGTATAAAATAACATTTTGTGGGCAGATAGGTTTCATATTAGACATGTAAAGGTAATTTCCTTTCATAAAAACATACTAAAATATTAGGTTAATTATCACACAATCAAATATATTTAGAAATGTTGCTTTTGTATCTACAAAAACACAAAAATGTCATTACCTGCTCCTCGCTTACATTAGTTCTATGGGTGACCATACGGCTGGACCCTACGGACCCTTGCTAGGCTATGTTGAGCTGGGTTGGGTTGACCAGATTCTCTAACAACCCAGGCTGTTACAGAAGAAGTTACCCATCTAGAGCGTGCTATTCTAAGACTTAGGATAAAGAGGTAGGGTCGGGAAGAACAATACAAACCCATTTAAAACTCCTGCATTTATCTATCACTGGTCAAACCAAGTCATATGACCCATTCCAGAGTCATCAGAGTGGGAAATGGGTACAAAGAGTGAAACAAACAGTCACTATACCATCTATTTCCTAAAATAAACATGGATAACCTTTACTACCCTAGAAATAGATGGGTTATTTTTGACATAATGATATAGCTAGAGCTTTTAAAAAACAGAAGCCAACATATATTTTAACAGCTTAACACTAAACACATTTTATTTAAGTGATAGAAATGAAACAGATGCTTAGTTTATCGGTATTATTGAACAATATTCTGGAAAATCCAGCCAGTGCAAGTAGAAAAGAGAAGGAAATAAGTGGCATACAAATTTGTGAAGAGAATGACAATTTAACACTTCATGCAGATGGTACAACTACACAAGCAAGAAAACTCAAGAGAACAAACTATAATCAACAGCAGTAAAAGAATAGAGCAAAGTAAATAGTTAGCCAATTTATACAGAAAATAGCTTTCCTATATATAAACAATGGCAGGTTAAAATATAGAGAAAAAATTATCACTTATATTTACATTCATAATATTAATCATCATCATCATTGAGTATGCCTAACCAGATATGTACTGAATCTATATGGAAAACATAATAAATCTAATATAATTTATTATATACCAGACATCATACAATTGATAGATAGCAATATTCTTGAAGGTGTTGTAGGAAAAACAATGTTCTCTGATAAAAGGCTATATTATTATAATTCCCCCAAAATAAATTCATAAATTCTATTCAATACCAATTAAAATTCCATCAGACTTTTCACTTGGGGGCACTTGACAAAATGACACTAGGGTTCATAGGGGGGAATAAATATGTGACAATATCTGAGAAATTTCAGAAAAAGATCAGTAATGAGACCCTTATCAGATATTTAAAAGGCCACTAATGAGGGACTTTTAAAATAAATATTAGTTCTTTTATATAATAATTAATATGAAGGTATTAAAAATAGATGTGCATTTCTTATCAGATTTCCAAAATAGATTATTTTAAATTTATAAACATAAAGAAAAATTTAAATTTAAAAATGCACACATGAGAGATTTCCGAACAAATAAAAGAAACTATTAAATGGTTACATATTCAGAGAGGCATTAGTGGTTTTTCTGCTAGAGGAAAATTCATGCACTTTTCATTGTTTGATTGCCTTTTTGTTAGAAATGTGTACTGTTTTAGTTTTTGTTCTTAACTTGATTCTCAAAAAGCTTCCCAGTGCTGATAAGCTTCTGATATATCCAAGAATTACAATGAAATTTGTATCCTTAACAAATATTATACTAAAACTTACTAAGGAGAAAAATAAATTCTTATCAACCTATCAACACTTTAATGATTTTCCTTAAAGTGTGGACCGCACTATCAATTTTAAGGCATGCATTTGCCTCTGCAGGCATGTATTCAATGTACATTTCTCTGATTATAATTGTAATATTAATACTAAAGCATGAAGGGCTCTTATTTGACAATAGCTGAAAATTATTTGAGATTCCCATTAATTATGATGAGTTTTTTTCTTTTTGACTCATCATATGGATGTATTACTTTTCAAAATATTCTGGTTTAGTAAAGTGTGCAATGACATTGCTTTGAGACACTAGATTACAAACTTTAAGTAAAGAGTGTCATGACAGAGTGTGCAATAAATCTCTCTCATTTGCTCAAGGGGCCAGATAACTGTAGTTTCTTCTTGTGAAAAAAACAAGTATTAGTTAAACCTCATTCTTCACTGGTGTTTCAAAACTCTTAACTAAAATATCCAAGCCATTGTGACTCTCAAATATGAATGTTTCAAATATCCAGGCCATTGTGACTTTCAAATATGAATTTTTCAGGCATTGCATGAATGCCAGAGATAATTTCCTAAAGGGATGGAGAAAGGTAGTGAAGGCTTTAATGCAAAGGACGCTTACCACATACCTTACTTGTAGCAACATCACTAAAACATTTTTGCCCAGGAATCTGGCCCTAAGGAAACATATTTGATATTGAAACAAGGTCTCTTTGCGAGTTATTTCATTGCATGTCCATCTGCTGTGCTGCCAGTGTGCCAGCTCACAAACTGGTCTGCTATTTTCAGTAAGCATGTGCCAAAGCAGCACATGGTTTAGACTGGCGGATTACATAAGGCTGCGAGTATCCACTATAATAAAAATTTAGTCTTTTGCCCAGTTTGTTTGATCCTTAAATTGCTCACTGTGCATTCATTAACTCTCAAAAATTCCCTTGAAAGAGGTGACATACCATTACTTTATAGTTAGGGAAACTTGATAGAAGATGTAGTGACTTAGCCAGAGACGCAGGTAAATCTCATTGTCATGCCTGGGTTTGTTTACTTGGAACTACAGTTTCTCACCTAAGTTACACTTACATCGGGGGGTGGGGGTTGGGAATCATGTGATTTCGTGTGGTATAGATTGTGCTCAACATGGCAGATACGGGTATTTCCTAAAAGTAAGCATGATACTCTTGAAATAAGACAGAAACACATATTTGCTACTGTACACTCTGATGTATTATGATTTTAGAAACCCTGCTTTCAAATCAATAATTGAAATATTACTACATTTTCCTCTTACAAGTCTATTTTGGTGTTACTTAGGCCTTATGGACTGGTAGACACTATATCAGAAATGTCATGCAGAAGAAGCTTTGAGAATATTGTCTAGTGCACAGAATTCCTTAGAAACCTCTGAACATAATTGTTTTGGAGAGATAAGCAGAGAATGCTTCAAATTTTGTCAACTTTTACAATCATTTTAAAGTTTAAAATTGTGTAGAGACAAAAATTGTGAAAATGTACACACTTGCTATTTCTAAATATCTAATTATGTTATTATAGCAAAGTTTCACCAAAAGCATAGTTTAAAAATAGGAGTTTTGAAGTGTTGTGGGTTGTTATATTGCTTTCTTGATCAAAATAAATTTCTAGGATTGTAAAAAATTAAGTTAAAAAGTTTCCTAGACTAATTTATTAAGGACTTTAATGAGTGCTAAGACAGCATAACAATTATGCTTGTGAATTGCATGAATATGAAGGAAATATAGAAAATGTTCACCTAAGGGTGCCTGGGTGGTTCAGTTGATTAAACATCTGATTTTGGCTCAGGTCATGATCTCGCAGTTTGTGGGTTCGAGTCCCGCGTCAGGATCTGTGCTGACAGCTCAGAGCCTGGAGCCTTCTTCTGATTCTGTGTTTCCCTCTTTCTCTGACCATCCCCCACTCATGCTCTGTATCTTTCTCTCTCAAAAAATAAACAAACATTAAAAAAAGAGAAAAGAAAATGTTCACCTACTGTCAATATCTTAAAAAAATCATTATAGGCAAAAAATAGATAAACCAATCTATTTAAAATGTGATACTGATTAATGTAAGGCTATCTTGTTCTAGAGATTAAAAAGTCCAACTTTACAGGAACACAATAAGGAAGTCTTGCCTAAGAAAAAAACTATGTAAAAAAATCGCACTGGAGTTGTAGTTTAACTTCCTTACCAGTGTAACATGTTACTCAGTTTGGGACATTACAGTTTGAGAGGAATTTTAGTAATCAGGAGTAGAGTACCCAAAGCAGGATTGTCAAGTATGCAAAGAAATGATATAATGCTTAGTTTAAGAAGTGAGATTATTTAACCTAGAGAATTTAGATGAGATACAAAAAATATTTTAAAATGTTTTAAAACTGCATATGAAAATTTATTTAGCCATGGTTTATATGATTCCAGAGGCAAAATAAAATCCAACAATTGAATGTTACCAAGGGACAAATTTCAATTCAAGTTAAGGAAAAAGTTTCCTTAAATAGAACTATCTAAAAACAAAATGGGCTTTTTTTAAAGAAAAAACTGCTTGAAGGGCTTTATGCTGAAGCTAGACAACTATTTGTAAATTGCATATAAAATAGGATTCAAACATCCTATCAGAAGATGGGAGGAAATGTGAGGGATTAGAACATTTTATACTTCAGTGGTCCTTTTAAATTCATACCTGGTTTAAATGAAAATTCTCTAGAAGTTAGGGCCAATTGGTTGAGCTAATATCCAATGCATACCTATATGTGTATATATGTCATGCATATTTTCTCCTCATTAATGTTTGGATATAAGTATGTGTCGGAAATTGGAAGTTTTTTTATGTTGTTAGAAGTTGAAGTTTTAGTAAATATTTACTAGCTTCTTCAGAATGGAGAAATTTGGATTCCATTCTTTTAAATACTAGTTTGTCTTTGAAATCACCTGATTTCCTCTTAACTGTTATAATGATTCTATTCTGTTTAGATGGTTAAAATGGACTATAGATAAAAGTGACAGCTAGGGCAGTGGGTACGAGGACAGAAAGGCAAGATAGGGGCGGGTTCCTTGAAGATGACAAGAGGAAGCCTGGATTTGCTGTAGGAGGCAAGAGGCCACGAGTAAACGGATTCAGAAAGGAATGGTTTGGTCTGAACAACAAGAAACAGGGAAATGTTAAGCTCTCAGAAGCTTTCCAAAATAAAAGGGACATGGAGAATACAAGATTTGATATGTCCTAACCCTGCTATCTAACTGAGAGACACACAAAAGAAATGGGCAGATAAAACTGGCATTTATCAGAAATGGAGTAGATACCCCTTAACCTGGTGACTCCATGGGCAGACTGGAGCAGGAGGCTTCCTTGTTCTGGGAGGCGAGTGCAACACCCACACTGAGGGATAAGACCTGAACAAAGAAAGGCGGGAGTAAGTCTAAGGACATGAGGTGGAAGCCTAATGGGATTGGGCAGCAATTCCCATTTCCAAGAGCAAAAGTGACTTTTACAGTAAGCCTCAGCAAGTGACTGTGTTTTCCATGTCCCTGTGCTACTAGATGGTCGGTTTTGACGCTGCCTGATATAGAACATTGTGGATTTGCAGACTTCTATTAGGAGCTACAGTTCATTCTCTTTTCTGTGGGGATGTATATTTACTTGGGAACAATGCAGAAACAAAAAAGGGATTCTAATATATATGTATTTGGGTATACTATACCAACTTGGTGTATGATTTTGAAGGGCTTCAATTCTATTTTGTCCCACATATATAATACAGAAGGATATTCACTTGAAGAAGTTCTTTGTTAAATATATTTATTTTACATATATGTATATATATATAATGAGTTTTATATTTATGTCTATTTTCCACTAATAAATGAGGTTTGTCAGATGTATCTATTCAAGAAGTAAGTGGGCTACTACCCATTGTTATTATTAAAATATTGCTGTTTTTGGGGCACCTGGGTGGCTCAGTTGGTTAAGCCTCCCATTCTTGATTTTGGCTCAGGTCAGGTCATGGTCTTGTGGTTGGTAGGTTGGAGCCCAGCCTGGAGCTTTGAGCTGCCTGTGCAGAGCCTGCTTAGGATTCTCTCTCTCCCTTCCCCTCTCTCCACACCTGCTCCCTGTTAAAATAAATAAATAAATAAATAAATAAATAAATAAATAAATAATAGTTTTTAAAAATATTGCCGTTTATTAAGTTAACAGCAGTTGATTTCATTAAATTAACATTCAGATTCTAAATCCTCTTGCATACTTACATAGTTGAGGTCTGTCTACAGGAGCCAAAGTTGAGGCCAATAAAACTCACCCCAAAGTAGTTCTTTGGCCATCCTTCAGTCATCAGCAGCCAGTATGTGTTCACTGTTTATAAGTAACTGTTTTGAAGAAATGATGGGGGACACAATAAATAATAATTAAGGTGTTTGTTCACCTCCCAAACAGGACACTCAGAGACAATCAGGTAAGAATACAGGAAAGGGAGTAGTAAAAAAGGCATCAAGCTATATGATATGCTATAAATATAAAGATATAGACTATATCCAAGTCCTAACTTTCCTCTAAAGAAGAGCAGATAGCAAATGAAGATCTTCAGATTGGAGAACAATTTGCAGACTGGTTCTGGGTCTCATAAAAATAGATTGATTGTAGGAAAAATTAAGCAAAATAGAGATAATCCCACTAAAAACTCTTATTGGACCCTTTTTAATCTCTTCACTCTTCTTTCTCTCTCTCTGTCTTCCACAGAGCAAGTGACTATGTGGTCAGATATGACAAGCAGGTGGCAGATGCCTGAATCTCGATATGGAATTGTATGAAGGAAAATGCCCTAATGGAAGGTGAGAGAAATCCGATTAAACACCCCTGGGTGCTCAAAGTGGTCAGATAATTCCCTAGATCTGAAATTCAGATAATGTCAAAAGTATCTCCCAATCACCTGAAAATTCTGACAATCCACCTGTGGGATGATGAGCTATACCTTTTAAATGTTTCATGTGAACATATTGAAAGACATCTTCATACTTTATCTAACTAAAGCCTTCACACTTACTTTTTTTTCCTTTTTAAGAGAGGAATCTAGATATACATTTAAAAATAATAATGCAGCCTAGGTACTAATTAATTAATGACAGCCACAAAAGAGAATACAAACACATGAAATAAATTAGTATTATTTTTTAACATATTTTTTAAATTTAACCATGGTAGGGGGGTTATACTTGCAATCTTTAATTTTTAAAACACTCCTTATGGCTTACTATCAAGTCAACTGAATCATCAGGCTTATCGTATACTTAAAATACAAGTATCTGGTCAAATTCTAGTTTGAAATAAATTTTTTAATGAATATACAATAAAATTTTTTGAATAAAAGACCATTTATAAATGTATGTGTGAAACAGTCTTTGACATTCACTTCTATTCATCTTGACAGTAAAAAGTTTCAAACATGGAAATGGACAAAAAAGTACAATGAGTAACTTAAATAATCACTTAAACTTAAGTCATGCAAGGAACGTTTATTATAATAGAAGTACTTGAAATTACATGGGGAAAAGCTATGACAATTGGCAGATTATGATTCAAGTACCTGTAAATTTTTATGACACTGTAATGTTTTAAAAAATGCAAGAGTAGGGAATCCATATGCTATTCAGTTTAGGATAAATTAATACAATTCTGCATATTATTATCTACCTTAGTGATATTTTTGTGGTGTCTTCAGTTAAATTCAAACTACTGTAAATCAATTCTGTAATAGTTACTGAAATAAAGAGAAAGAAGATAAAACCTTGAATAAATGTACCAAGAAAAAAACATTATAGCCTTGGCATGTTTATAGTTCAACAGGACATTAAGTTAGCAATCCAGCAAAAAATGAACCTTCCAAAATATTTAAAAGTACTGATTTATTCTTTCATACAACCAGGCTAGTGATTTCTTTAAAGATCTCGGCGCTACATAGACATTTATTTCCCACTGAAGCCACAGATAGTTTGTTGCACTTTAACTAGCAACCCAGGAGCTATTTTTTTAAAGACAGGAGAACTAGTTTTTCTCCGGATCGAACATATGGTTTTGGAGGTTTTGCTATATGCAATAGGGTGAGGCTACTTTTGAGAGTCTGCTATTTATCTCTTAAAGAAAAAAAAGCTAAAGTTTGACTGACACTAATTTCCTGAACAAGATACCCTAGAAACTCCAGTTTATCTCATAAAATCATAACAGACAGGGTTTGTGATGTCCCCTCTGCAAGATTCTTTATTCTGTCAGTTTCTAGCATTTGAAATGACGGAAAGAGATGTGTTCCTTTCATATGCCATCCAGGAGAACAGAACCTGTCACCAACACTGTAATGTGCTGTGTATTATCACTCTGAGTGATCCAGAAGCCCAGAGACTGTCATCTTTTTAGACTGTACAAGTCAACACAAATAAAACTGAGGAGGCAAATGATAATGTCTGAGATAGAGCCAGGCTCATTCTGGCCATTACTTTTTATTCAAACCTTAGAAATGACATGATGTGAAAAATGAGCCTATGTCTAGTTCAGTGCCCATTAGTGTGTGAGCACATTATCTTCCACTTTTCACATTGAATCTCTCTGTATTCACTCTGCCAGTTAGAGCTCGGCAGCCTGTCAGCTTACGGGGTTTTAGACTCCTTCCCCCCTGCCAATTTTATGTAATTATAAATAAAAAGTAATATTATCTCTCTGTTGATAAAGTACAAACAATTTGAATTGTTCAAAAAATTAGTCACAGTATTTTCTAGTCTCTTAGAGATTATTCTTTTGTAGCTAAACCACTAACCTGTTATTTTGAACATAAATAATAATTTTTAAAAACAAGGAGAATTTCCATTAAAACAAATATGATGAGCATTTTAATCTGCATTAAATAGGACAGTGTTGGGTCCTCATTTCCTATCTGATAAGTTTTATACTTTTCCATATCTAAATATCTCAGATAATCCTTATCAAAAATGGAATAAACAGTATAATTTTGTGCCAGGTAAAAGGCTCAGGAATATCTGTTTTCTGTAATAACATTGCTGGGAAAAAAATCTGATGAATATTTTTACAATCCTTGTCAATTGCCAGAGCCTCACTTTGCTTCCATACACGTAACGGAGACCATGTTTGTGCCTGGTGAGGTAGGGCAATCAATTAATTGATCATATCACTCTTTAAGTGTCACATTATTTTGGCCAAGAGTAGCAAACTGAACTATGAAAATGTACGTTTATCAACGCTATTGGGTAGAAAACCTGACAGCCCTCAACATGTAGATCTGCTCTCTTCAAAAATAGCTGAGTGGTCACGTGTGTGCACATACACACATACAGAAACTTTCAATAGAAAACCAATTTTGAAGAGTTTTTAACATGTTCATTAGCATTAGAAATGGCTAGACTTAGCTCCTGATTTTCCCATTTGTAATCTGATCCCCAGTGTTCTTAAGCTATTCCATACTACCCTGTCGGTAGAATTTGGCACATTTAAAAATGATTCTTAAGGAAATAAACACTGAGCATGAGATAGTTGTGATTCAGTTATTTCAATTTCAAAACCCTTTATTAAAATAGAATTAAACATCATCAGTATTGAATATGACTTGAAAGAGATGATTGGTGCTTTTTTGGCCAGTTACTGCATATTTAGTTTTGCCATTATACCATCACTTACAATTGCCTTCATGTTGGATTCTATTCCATTTGATGGCCATGGAAAGAGCCTCACCAAATCTGAGAATATTAGAAAAAGAAGCTGAATTTTTTGTTAGTGAATTTTCACATGCATCCTGTAACAGAAGGGTAAGAGCAGGTTTTATGATGAGCTTTGTTTTATGTCAGTCATCAGCCTTCCCCTCTTAGACTGAAGCATTATTTGGGTATCATAATTTTTTACATCGGAAAATGGTTTACAATGTTTTCAGTTCTTTTCTGAAATGTCAATGATAGACATTACTGTCTGTGCAGAAGTTAAATGGTACCACATTGGAACAATGGTAGATGAAGAGTATTTATTTTAACTTCGTCTTCCATTTTCTTCTGCATGGATTATCATCTTGTGTGATTTATGGCAAGACTGATGGCTGGAATGTACAAAATTGTGTGTACTGACTGAGAGAGAGATTGGAACTACCATGATGCCTTTCTTTCTAGGGTGACTATTTTGTCCAGAAGCCTCAGCAATGCTGGTGACATTAGTTGAGGTGTATTTTAGAATTCCAATTCAAATAACAAATAGATTAGTACTTCAATGAATGACCACCTTTGAGAGAAACTACAACCTTATTTTATGGGAAGGTGTGAGATACTGAAACAGTGCATTATAAAATAAAATCTTTTACCTTTTTTGTTTATGCAAGATTTAAAATAGTTTTATATCAACTATGTAACTGTTTTATTGTATCCCCAAATCAAAGCATTCAAATTGACTAACATTAGGCAGGACCATTTTTATTATATTTTTAAATTATTCTCTACTGTCAATTTTTAAAAAGAATTACAGAGATTGAAATAGCAGCAAGTTTTCAACTGTTAAAATTGTGTTTCTTAAAAAGAAAAACCCTATAAAATTTAGAGAATGTACGGAAGCTCCAGTTAAGTGAATAGAAGTGAGTGATGTTTTTTCACTCTCTATGATAAAATCCACTGCTTTTTACTCTTACTATGATGTTGTCCTTGGCACATATTTTCTCGAGAGTAGCTACTAATAGTAAAGTAAAATGATATATTCATTGCCAATGGAAAGCTGGCATTGAAGATAATCCAATCCATTGGCAAGAAAAATTTCTTACCAAAGACATCCAAATGACAAATAACCTCTAGTAATTTGAATTTTACTCCCAACCCATTTATTTTTGTATTCAGAATGAACGTAATATGATGTGCATTATTGTCCTATAAAACTCTCTAATTTAGGGGCCTCTAAGTGGCTCAGTCTGTTAAGCTTCTGACTCTTGAATTCGGCTCAGGTTATAATCTCATGGTTAGTGAGTTTAAGTCGCATGTTGGACTCCAGGCTGACAGCCTACAGCCTGCTTGGGATTCTCTCTCTCCCTCTCTTTCTGCCCCTCCCCTGCTTCTTTATTTCAAAATAAAATAAGATTTAAGAAAAAACCTCACTGAATAAATAATACATTCCCATATTTCTAACTTCTGTGGGGTTTTATTTTTCACTCTTTTTATTTCCCTTGTTCTTAAAAAAAGTATCAAGTACCTTACTTAATCCAGTTTTTGTGTTTATATTTTCCAAGGAAATATCTGGCTGGTGATCTTTCTAACTTTGAATGACCCCATTTTCAGATTTGGTGTCATCCAATCCTTTTGTCCTCTCCTTTTTAAGAAACCCTTCTTTTTTTCTTTTTTCTTTTTCTTTTTTTTTTAAAAAAAAGGTCAAACATTTTCCTAAATTTACATAACATATTTGTTCTTTATTTGGTTATTAAAATATTTGCAAATTCATTTTTACCAAAGACAGTATATTTAAAAATTGATTAGTGTTCTATAGACACACAATCCTATTGCAATAGAATTTTTTATGTTTATACTTTTCAAAAGATTTTTATATACCCAGAAGAAGGGGAAGAGATTAACTATTCAAGACACCAGAATTAGAGGAAAACAGAAATGGGAGAAGGGGTCACTTGTTCTAAAGGCTTAATTGCTTAGGGAATTCTTTATATTAGAAGCTCTTATGATACTAAAGAAACAATTCCTAAATTATATGGTCTTTAAAATGCTACCTAACTCTTACTAAAAAGGTTTCATTTCATTAACACTAGGTTTCATAGATTTTTCCAATTTCAAATAAGCTCTCAACTTTGAATAATTTTATACTACTAAAGTCAGTCACCTTGCTAAGGGATTAATGGATGTTAGAAGGGGAGGACTAGTTTTGTGCATCTCAAGATGATTATATTATTCAAGACAGAAAATCTGTAATGAATCTTAAGTAGATTTATGCAAATAGTCCAAAATCCACTGGAAATGTAACTATGTATCTGGTAAATTAACCTTTTTTTCCCTTCCAGTGTCCACTTGAGAAAGAGTGTTAATGAAAGATGAAATGAAAAAAAAAAAGATAAAATAAATAACCAATGGATGCACATTTTCAATGTCAGAATTGTCTCAATTTATTCTATTGTTGCTGATACAATGATGATGGAAGGTCTATGCTACCCAAACATGGAGAATCAATAAAAAAGATAGCCATTAGAAGCATATATTTATAACTCCTGGGAATTTTGAGTCAGGACAAGATGAATTTAGCATCATTGAAAAATATACATAAAACCACTAACAAAGAAAAAGAAGAAAAAGATTATAAAAAGGGACAATATGGTAAGATATACCTAGAAACTACAAAATTTGAATGGCTAATGCCCAATCACCATCAAGACAGAATCCACACAAGTTTTGTTTCTCAAGAGTTATTAGACTAAGGTAAATGAATGCTAGAGTCTAAGAATCCTGGAAAACAGATATAGCCAATAAAAAGCTACCTCCAAAAAGAGTATATCTCACTCAGAATCCTCAGCAAATAGATCTGAGAAAAAGAACACTAAAAGTAGACACAAGCTCTAATTTGCATGGCAATGAAGAAGACTTAAAGGAGCCTCAAAAGAGCCATCAGGCTGTTAGAGTCAAATAGACATCGAGTTAACTAGAGTCCTGCTCTAGTACTGGAGTAAAATAGGCATTAATGTTGATGACTAACCTCAATTTGCTCTTAAATGAAGGGGTTTTCCTGGATGTAAGACTTTCATTGATAAAATAGTCCCAAGAAGACCAATATATTTGGTTGTACCATGTAAAGGACACTAGACATATTCCAAAAATCATTTTTTAGACCTAAGACTCTGGTTGAAAAAATCTGTGAGTTGAGAAAGAGAGCATATCAAGAACACTGAGTGTAAAGAGAAAGAGTTCGCACAAAAGGTTAAGCGGAATGTTTTATGAGAAACAGATACTCAGAAGCATAAAAGTGGTCACGAGAGGAGTTTAAAAATAGAGTCATGTTAATAGCAGAAGTTCTAATTCTTGATCAGTGACAGCATAGCAATGAAATAGAGAATAAAAAGAAATAAAAACAAGTAAATAGATAAATATTTGAGAAAAAGAGAGAGAAAATTAAGAAACTAATTAAAAATTAAGACTAATTATAAAAAGCACAAAGAGCAAGAGAAGTGCTATAATGGAAATAGAAAATAAAAGGTAGTTAAAAAATAGGGAAATAGATAAATATTTGAGAAAAATATATACTTTGAAAGAAAAACAAAGGATGAAAGAAGACATGCAAAAATTAGTGTGTGTGTGTGTGTGTGTGTGTGAGTGTGTGTGTGTGTGTGTGTATAACTGAAGTCCTTGAAGAAAAAAAACTCAAGCAATGGAACAGAAACTATTCTAAAATGGTATTTCAACAAAATATTCCAGAATTAAAAATATGGAATGTGCATGTTGAAAGGACTTACCATGTACCATAAAAAAATATACTTAGAGCAGTTAATCCCAAGACCCATTGTAGTAAATAAAATGAACTTTAAAAGTAGAGAAAAATCATTTTTTAAGTAACCAGATGAAAAGATTAAGTCACTTATAAGCTCAAGCCAGTGTTATATACCTTTGTGAATCAGATAATATTGTTTTGACAAGCATTTCCTGGAGAGTCTTCCATTGGATAGGAATTTCCATAGGATAACTTGCAAACAGTAAAATCATAGAAGCAGTTTTGGCGTAAGTGTTGCTGGTGAGTGCTGAATATATTTAATAAATACATAACATTAAGTGATATAGATAAAAATGATAGGATACCATGCAAATGTCATACAGAATGAAAAAATAGGAATAATACAACTAGCAAAATGGTAGGGGTAGAAGGCCAGAATATGTAAAATGTAGACTCACCTTTATGGGCGTTACTTATAGACATTAAATAGAAGTAAACTAAATCTTGGTGAGAAGAAAGGAAAGGAAAAGAGATTATTAGTACATCTAATTATTATTCCTAGTAGAAAATAAAAATTTTTATGGAGCTGATAATAATATACTATTGTACAGATAATAATCATTGTTAAGAATTAACTTGTTATTCCCTCCAGTTCTACTTGGAATATAGAATTGAATTCATAGAAAGTTTCCACTAGAAAAACTGCAAACCTAGGGGTGTCTGGGTAGCTCAGTAGGTTAAGCGTCTGACTCTTGATACCAGCTCAGGTCTTGATCTCTCGGTCTTGGGACTGAGCCCATGCCACGTAGGTCTCCACACTGAGTGTGGAGCCTGCCTGGGATTCTCTCTTTCCCTCTCACTGACCCTCCTCCTCTCATCCCTTCTTTCTCTCTCTCTCTCTTTCTCTCAAAATAAATAAATAAGCATTAAAAAAGTAAAACTTCAAATCTTCTGAAATATTAAAATAAATATAAAAATAAACATTTTTACAGTACATTCTGTGTTATACTATATATTTAAAACTTTGACTCAGCACCTGGGTGGCTCAGTCGGTTAAGCGTCTGACTTTGACTCGGGTCATGATCTCACAGTTCCTGGATTCAAGCCCTGCGTCGGGCTCAGAGCCTGGAGCCTGTCTTCAGATTCTGTGTCTCCCCCTCTCTCTGACTCTCCCCTGCCCATGCTGTCTCTCTCTCTCTCAAATAAATCAAAACAGTAAAAAAAATTAAAAAATTTAAAAAACCCACTTTGACTCCCTGACATGAATATAGCAAATGAAGATGAATTATATGAGTCATTTCAGTAATTGTTTCAGTGATTAGGTGACCTAGCTCCACAATTAACATAAACTGATGTTCATATTGGCTAAAAAAGAAAACCAAAATTGACTGGTTATAAAATTTGCATATTAAAAATGAAGATTCAGGAAAAGATGAGCAAAGATATAGTAGGGAAACACAAATGAAAAGGAGTTAAAATCTTGATGATAATATAGAATTCACGCTTCAATAAGAAAGGAGTGAAGGAAGTAAGGAAGGAATTGAAAAAAAGGTGAAATAAGAGGAACATAGGAAGAGGGTGAGAGAGAAAGGGAAAGGAAGGAAGGAGGAAAAGAAGGAAGGATAGAAGGAAATAAAGGAAGGAAGGAGGGAGGAAGGAAAAATTAAACAAGCAAAGGAAGTCACTATAAAATATTAAGTGTAAAATTAAAATACAAGATCTACTACTAGTAATATTTATGTTAATAAAAGAGCAACAACTTTTGTAGAAAGATTGAAGAATTTAACAATCAAATGAAATGAAAAACAGTAATAACGAGTTTAACACATCTCTAAAGTATTAGAAAAAAAGATATTAGAACATAAATGTATATAATCCACAATGTAAATTTCATTGATCTTGATAAAAGGATGAACAATTCTGAACACTAACATTTAGCAATCATTACTTCTTTTATATGAATTGCGTATTTATAAATGTATAAATAATATAAAAATTTCTGATGATGATGCATATAAAGCAAATTAGAACATAATAAAATGAAGTAATAAAGAACACCTTCTTATAATTAAGTATATCATTAGTCAGTTTATCATCAAAGGACAATGGAAGTCATCAGCATTTTGAGAAAGTAAAAGTAGTGAAAACAATACACAGGTACCCCTCAGAGATTTTGTGGGTTTGATTCCAGACCATCACAATAACACAAATATTGCAATAAAGCAAGTCAAAAAAATGTTTTGGTTTCCCGGCACATGTAAAAATTACATTTACACTACACTCTCATCTATGAAGTGTGCAATAGCATTACATCTAAAAATGTACATACTTTAATTAAAATACTTTATTGCTAAAAAATGTTAGCCATTATCTGAGCTTTCATTTAGTGAGGTGTCATCACTGACCAAGGATCACCATAACAAATATAATAATGAAAAAGATAGAAATATGTGAGAATATCCAGATATGACATAGAGACACAAGTAAACAAATGCTGTTGGGAAAAAAATGCTGATGGATGTGCTTAACACAGGGTTGTCACAAATCTTCAATTTGTAAAAAATGCAGTCTCTGCAAAGCACAATAAGGCAAGGTATGTCTGTAATAGTATTTGTGAAACACAGCCAATGCCCTGCTCTGAGAAGAGCTCACAACAGTCAATACTCATACCAAATATATTAAAAATGAGTACATAATTAAAACATGCAATTCAAAAAGGTAGAAAATGACAAAAAGGTAAATGCAAAGAGCAGTAAATCAAGCCTAATAAATAAAAATAAATAAATCATCTCAAGAAAACAAACTAATGAAATGTAATATTACATGTAGTATAGAGAAAAAATATAAAATACTCTTTTAGGGATTAAAATATGATCCATAACTAAAAGTAAAGAAGAAATATATAAACACTGTCTTTTAGAGTTTGAAATATGATACATAACTAAAAGCATAGTGGGAAGAAAAAATTGTGAGAAAACATAAATTGCCAATATCAAGAAACAAATGGGGACATCACTAAATATTTAATGATAATTAAAAATATTATAATAAGATGTTCTAAACAATTTTATACCAGTGAATTTGACATCTGCATCAAATTGGCACACTTCTTGAAAGCACAATTTACTAAAATTAACAGAATAGAAACACTTAATACTCTAGTATCTGTTAAAGCAATTGAATCACTTATTTAAAAAAAATTTTGCATAAAAAAGTAAGCCATGTTCGAATGGCTTAACACTTAAATTATTTCCAACATTTAAGGAAAAATGGAAAAAATAAATTTGCACAACTTTTCTTGTAAACAAGAAAGACATAAAATTGGAGGAATAACACTTTTCAACTCATTTTAGGCCAGCATAGCCTTGATTTCAAAACATGATATGGACACTAATAAAAATATTCTGTAGATTAATATTTTTAACATTTCTTAATATTTTGACAGATGTCAAAAATCTAAACTGTTGTTAAAAGGTTGAATGCAGCAGTATAAAAAAGTATAAAAAATGAATCTCATTGTCACCAAATGAGATTTATTCCAGGAAGACAAATATTCTCCAACTTTTGAAAATCAGTAAACCTAATTTACCATATTACATTAAAATGAGAGAAAAACAAATCATACTCTAAATAGATATAAGAAATATTATCTGAGAAAGTTAACATCCATTCATATCCATTTATAGAAAGAAACATTAGGAAAGTTTGAATACAAGGGAACTGCCTCAATCTGATAAATATCACATTTAATAATGAGATATTGAAAATGTTCCCCCTGAGAATTGGAATAAGATGATAATTAGAATGCCATTATTTTCAGAATATTTCCTTTGGGGTTTTTTTGTCTTTTTTTTTTAAGAGAGAGAGAGTAAGGCTCATGAGTGCACATGCCTGAGTAGGAAGAGGAAAGGGGGGAGAGAGAGAGAGAGAGAGAGAGAGAGAGAGAGAGAGAGAGAGAGTCTCAAGCAGGCTCCATGCCCATTGGGAACTCAGCTCATGATCTGAATCACAATGAAGAGTGAGACACTTAAGTTTTGAAAATTTTTATAATGGGATATTATACAGTCCTTTAAAATTCTGTTTATAAAATATGTGTAACATGTTAAAAGAGAACATTATGAATATCATATACATGGTTTGAATTAGACTGGGTGAAGAGAATAAATTTTTTATCTCCTGAAGAGAAAAAAATGTTAAAAATAACTGTGGTAGTCTATTAGGGTTAAATTTGCAGTGTTTTTTATGAGTCTCTACTCTAGTATGTCTATTCTGATACTCTGCAGTCACTGTGAGATTATTTGAACAAATTTTTAAAAAATTATTTATTTTGAGAGAGAGCATGTGAGCAGGCAGAAGGCAAAGAAAGAGGGAGAAAGAGAATCCCAAGTAGACTCCACATTGTCAGCATAGAGTCTGATGTGTGGCTTGATCTCATGAACTATGAAATCAAGGGTCCAATGTATTGGACAAAATTTTTAACAGTTAAATTAACAGTGCTAATATTTTTGCACAGAAATATCTGAATTTTATCATGGTATTGATTTATAAAAATAGATCTACTTATTAAGGGCATAAGTTTTTTTTTAAGAAAACTTACATCTTCAGTCTAATTTGTTTATCTAAGTGTTTCGAATCTAACATTTAAGTATTATTTTTAGAGCTGGCTATCTCTACAACAGTAAAATGATCCAATGAGAAGAGAGAAATGGAAACCAAAAGTCAACTTTATAAATGCTACATATTAGAGATGGTTTGCCAATAAAGAAAAACTGGTGGACCATGTCTGAGCAGAAGATTGGGTCTAGAGAAGCTTATGTTGGTGTTTCCTTTCTCCTGTGTTGGTTTTGCATTTTGTTAACTAAAGAAATTCTTTTTATTTGAAAAAAGCCACTCTAATAAGGAGTGATACAATATTATTAAAAAGGAAAAACACTTTTAAAATATCTGAAGAAATTATTCGGAAAGAGGTAGAGACTACATGTTCAAAATTATTTTTAATGTCAGGGCCATAGTAGGAAAAGCTGTTTACAATCATTGTATTAAGCAGTTTAACTTCTTCTATGTCTGGCCCCTTAAAAAATTTTTTTTAATCATTCTCTACTTTTATTTTTTAAAATTAACTCCATATTTTAGCAGTCACCTAGTTAGATGGTGACTCTTAGAGGTATTTTCACAAATGCAGTAAACATTATTCATTAAATATCAGTAAGTCATAGTCTCTATTAATGTAAATATATTTTAACAATCTGTTGTGGGTATGTAATATCCTATGAGAGATGAATGAAATTTGCAGCTGAAGAATTTAGATTATTCATCTTTGGTTTTATAGAGCAAATTTGGTACTTTATTTCATTTGGATCCTTACAAGCATAATAGGCAACTTGCAAAGATTTTGCACATCTGTTAAAATGCAACTGGTCTGTGCCGTCCACCACAGTGAAGTGCAAAGGATTCCACCACAGACTATTTTCCCAGACTGTTAATTCCCTTCCCAGATGGCACTGCAGAAGGCAGCATGAAGTGTATGACTTTTTTAGCCAATTCAAGAAAAATTCTATTCTAAGAAGAAAATCTCTATTCTGAGTAGTGACATGGAATACACAGATCTTAGGCTGAATTCTTTCTTGTCACTACATCGCAGTCATTGGCATATTCTTTCTTGTGGAAAGAAAGGTGGGAGAAGCCCCTCGCATTCATCAGCAATGTGGCATTCATGGAAAGAATAAAGTATATTTGCAAACCAATCAATTTTAATCCGTTTTATTTTCCATTGTTTTAGTCTCATTCTCAATACATAAAATGTAATAAAAAGTCTTATGGATACTAATATGCAAATACAATTGATATATATATTAAATATGTTCTAGTCTTTTTCTGTATTGATTTTTGTTACAGAGAAAAGAGAGAGACATTTTTAAATGGAGGGGGTGGGCGGGAATCCAGAAGATTGTAAAAGAAAAACGTTTGATGTTTTGCTAGAGCTAAAGGAAAGTTAAAATGATACATATTAATTCGTATTATTTTCCATTTTGTTAAGGCTTGAGAATCAGCTCTTTGCCAGTCTCAAATGAATAGAAAATTAGAAAACATTTGCTTAAGTATATTTGTGAACTTTGGTGCAACATTAAAAGAACACCCTATAACATTTAAATGTATGTTTGTAGGTTTTAGATTAAAATACCTAAAGAAACATTGAACTACAAAGCTGTCTTTATTTCCATAATCTCACACCCAAGTCCCAGATGCAGGGAGCCTACGGAAGGAACTAGGAAATACATACCTCATTCTTTCTCCCAATCTTCTGATGTCAACCATTGGTCTGAAACAAGGAGGAGAAGAGGGCAAAGTTGTCCACTGATGCAAGCCCATTTCTGATAAAACAAGAGGTAAGAAAGGTTGTTAACAAATCAGAAGAGGCACAAAGTGGAGTGAAAGTGTGGGTAACCTTCATTCGGCAATGAAAATCAATAAGTGTGTTTAGCTGTTCTAGGCTTATTTTGTATACTTTTGTTCCAAGAAAAAGCTGATTTCATATGGGACTAGGCACTATACCAAATTTTGGGATCACCTGATTTGTCAGTTCTGGAATATAAGAAATAGAAAACAAAGAGGTGCATTAATTTGAATTAATGGAACATGACATTATTCTCTAAATCCAAAATCAGCCAACTCTTTTGGTAAAGAGTCAGAGAGTAATTATTTAAGGCATTGTGGATTATATGGTCTCTTTCAAAGCTATTCATTTTTGCCACTGTAGCTCAAAAGCAGTGATAGACAATAAGTAAGCAAATGAACATAATTACATGTCAATAAGCCTTTGCTTATAGGCACTAAAATTTACACTTCATATTCTTTTCATGTGTCACAAAATCATATTTTTCTTTTGATTATTTTATAACCATTTTAAAATGTAAACAACATTGTCAGCTCATGAAATGTACAGAAATCAAATGGAGGGACAGGTTTGGCATTCAATCTGTAGTTTGTTGACCTTTGCTCTAAGTTCATAGTCTCCAAAGTCAGAAAAGGAAGTACACTGTTGGGGTAGAAAGAGGCTTAATAGACAATCCACTGGAGAGCAAAGAGCCATGCATAGTTTTCTGCTTCGTTTCGTATTTCATTTTTATATGCTTTATAATAGAAATTTACATTTAATTTAGCATGGATGATAAATATGCTTATGAAGTTTAATCTAAAATTTGATTTAGCTGTTAGGGAGTACAATACAAAAAACTGGAAATATTGCCCTTATAATATAGCTCTGACGTGTTGGCATAAGTAATCAACTATGGCTCGTGACCTACAGGAAAATGGCAAAGTTGACAGGTCACCTTGAGTCTTCTCTGTGTATAGCATAGTCTCCATCTTTAACTATCTGACACTTCAGTTTGTCATTTGGTGTTTTTCTCATTACCCAACTCCAGAAATGCTTTAGTGTGTCTTATCCCATCAACCCTACTTTCCAGATATCATCCGCTGTGCTTCCCCCTTATTTATTCCCAAGGTCCAGGCTGAGTGGAAGTAAACACAGCCTGAACAGATGAAAAACATGTACCTACTTGCAGTAAATGGCTTAGAAGAGGAAGTTGATGGGTTTCTTTTCTGTTTGCTTCAGTGTTATCACTGCAGTTCATCATCTGTGGATGGGGATGGGGGAGGAGAATTGGAAGTTTGAGTGGAAAGGAGACTTTACTGTGGGTCATAGAATCCACCATCATACCTTTCTTAATTCTGAGTAATTCACCATGGAGCTTTATAAAGCAGAATCTGGAGTGGGCTCTGAGCCTACACATTCAATTCCCTTTATCATTTTACCCCTGGTGCAAGGTGGAAATGTCTCATGTTTTTTATTATGCTGTATACACTTAGTTTACTTAGACCTGTTTAATTTTCATTGAATAAAATATAAAATATAAAAAAGGGGCTCTTGGGTGGCTCCGTTGGTTGAGTGTCCGACTTCAGGTCAGGTCATGATCTCACGGTTCGTGGTTTAGGGCCCTGCATTGGGCTCTGTGCTGACAGCTCAGAGGCTGGAGCCTGCTTCAGATTCTGCGTCCCTCTCTTGCTCTGCCCTTCACCCACTCATGCTCTCTCTCTCTCTCTCTCTCTCTCTCTCTAAGAATAAATAAAACATTAAAAAATTTAAAAATATATATCATTTATCCCCTTTCCAGAAATGGATTTTAACTCCGCATATGTCATAAATTACTTTTTTTATTTTCAAAGAAAGACTCATGTTCTTTTTTAGATATTCACAGATTTTATCTTCCTGGTTTCCCTGTGTATATTCTCTAAGGCTATGAGAAAATCAACTTCCTACACTAATTCAATCCCTTTACACCTGCCTCCTTAGGTTTTTTTCTACCCAATTATATCATCCTCATCACCTCATCAGACCAAAAAAAATTGTTTACACACACACAGAGGACAGGTCCATTTATTTCTGCATATTAAAAGTGCTTTTTTATCACTCATTTTTTGAGAAAGAAACTAATTCAATTTGCAAAGAATGAACAGATTTACCAAGTTTTTCTATGTTTTAGTATTGACCTTAATATAGTTGCTACAATTATTCAGTTCTTTAGCATAAATCAAGATCAAATGCCCTATGTCATAAAGAGTACTCTTTGGTTTTAGTTTTGTAAGAAGCACAATATGTTTTTTGTATTTTTAAGTACAATAATATAAAAATCATTTTTTTTGCTTTTCTATGAATTGGCTCTAACTATATGTGCATGAGCTTTGAAATGGTTTTCCTTCTATTGGCATAATTTAAATAACCCAATATAAAATTTCTCCTGCACATAATCTTTTTATTTGTGAGGAAAAGACAAAGAACGCAGGAAAGAAGGAAGAAAGGAACGTAGGGAGATAGGAAGGTAAGTGGAAGCAAGGCAGAACTTTAAAGTTGAAGCTGCTTTTAACCAACTATCTATAAAAAGTTACCTTTTTCCACAGGTCTGAGGTCTAGCCAAGCCCTACACCATGACTATTCATCACTGCTATTTAAACTCATGAAAGTTGAAAGCAACGACTGGTAATTCCGAATTCACCTGCTGAGCTCATCTAGTCATTATTTGGAACTTTGCAATGGCCCACATTACACATGCATCTGCTGCCCCGTCATTTACAGATGCAATGAGAGAAAACCTGTTAAGACAAGTCTTTGGGAGAAGAAAAGGCATATAACAAATACAAAAATTAAAACACTCAGGAATAAGGTAAATACTGAGAGTAAGAACTGGGAATGAGACAAATATTGGATTAAGACAAATACTGCGGCAGATTCCAATGTCAATTCTAACAGTGCTAGTAAAGATTGGATTGTGTTGACTGTTGAAGATGAGCAGCTAAAGCAGAAAGCAAGAAAAAATCTTCTAGGCCAGAATTCTTTGTCATTGAAGTTTTTTATTGCAGGTGACTTAAATTATAAGATTATTAAATTTAAGTATAGGGAGTATACTCTTAAAGGTAATCAAAACTAAAAAATTAATATAGCCTAGTAAATTTAAATCGACGGCTATTCATAATATGTAAGAGTCAGATATATCTCTAAGGGGCTTTTATTTATTTTTTATAATTGCAGCTAACTTAGCCACAAATATCTCATACCTATGAAGAATTTTAATACCAAATTACAGGTATTAACACAAAAAACTTTTTGCTCATTTACCATTAGTACTGAACCTGTGAAATCACATTATTCATTTTATTATTCTAATGTATTTTAATATATTCCGGTGTAGCACCATGATTATTGATGTTCATCTGAGGATCTTTTCTATTAGATTTGGAGGCAATTCCGTGTAGCAGTTAAGGCCTAGGCTCTGAAACCAGACTGTCCTAACTTAAATGTAGATCCCACCCACTGGTAAACATGGATCCTTGAACAACCTGGGTAAACTCAAAGGAGGGTGAACCTGGGATTTCTTGTCACGCTTCCCAATGGAGAGTACAGGGAAGGACGAAGGCTTGAAAGCTGTCAGCTCTCAAACATGGAAATGGAGTTAGACTCTTTCTTGCACTGGGGTATTTTGAGAATTAAATGCCTTTTTTGGTAATGTTTATTTATTTTTTAAATTCCTTTTAATGTTTATTTAATTTTTTGAGAGAGTGGCAGAGCAGGCGTGGGGAGGGAGACACAGAATCCGAAGCAACCTCCAGGCTCCAAGCAGTCACCACAAAGCCCAATGCGGGGCTCGAACCCACGAACCTCGAGATCATGACCTGAGCCAAAGTCAGCCGCTTAGCTGACTGAGCCATCCACGCGCCCCATCATTTATTTATTTTTGAATGAGTGAGAGAGAGAAAGAGAGAGAGCTTGTGCACGAGTGGCGGGGTCGGAGTGAGAGGGAGGCACAGAATCAATCCAAAGTAGGATTAAGAGTCTGAGCTGTCAGCCCAGAGCCCGACATGGGACGTGAATCCACACCTCAAGGTCATGACCTGAGAGGAAATGGAGCACTTAACCAACTGAGCCATCTAGGTGCCTTCCCCTACTTTTTTTTAATGCTCATGACAATCCTTCACACTTGGAAAATGCTCAGGAAAAAAAAAAAAAAAGAAAGAAAAGTAAAAAAATTCAGTAAATCTTAGCTGTTGTATTTTATCAAAAATGTTGAGCTGTGCTTAACATGTACGGCAGGGAAGGAAATGAGAAGTAGTCGTGAGCTTTGAGGTGAAGTGTGCATGACAAGGATGATGGGAATGAGCAAAAAACACCGAAAGGCGTACAATGGAACTAGAGGGCATGTGGATACCTTTATTCCTCATATCATAGCTTCTTAGGAAAGAAATTAATTCTATCCTGTATACTTCCTTTGTCTCACAATCAAGTTAATGTGGTCATAGTTCAGAAATAACCTTTTAAGTGAATTATGCTCCTTCCAGAACAGATCTGTGGACAGTACTTCAAACAGAGAGTTGTTATAGATGGAAAATTAACAGTGAAAAATTCCAACCCCCAAATAGCACATAGCTTTCTTTGTAAATCCAGCGGAGTAGAGCTAAATTATATGATGTGCCCTCATATTGTCACATATACACAAGTAGAAAACAGTTCTCCATTCATCTCTGTTCAGTAGAACTGAAATACAAAGTCATTTCTGGGGCTTGTACGGCATGCATTTGCTATGGTTATCTAAGATAATAGAATACAGTCTTCAAAGGGTCTTGATCTAGAAGGCTGCAGATATCTTGGTCATTTCTATGCCTTTCCTAGCCATTGGTATCCTTCTACTTCCTGGAATCCCTAGGCCAGAGAAGCTGTGAAATCAAAGTGATATGAAACTAGAGCTGCTAACATACATTATGTCTAGAGTCCTCTGTACTCAGAATGGCTGTGTAGATTGATCTTGAGCACCACACCCCACTCTTTACTGCAGGTTTTGCCTCCGGTTGCATAGACACACACACACACACACACATGGAATAAGCATACAAAGATTTATCTTTAACTTAAAAGCCCAGAATACTGAGTGTTCTGGGTTTTCAACTGGCATATGAACTAATATAGCCATTTTTAAGATCATTATAAAACAAATACATATTGTAGTGCAATACAGCTGCATGTGACATTGAGAGGGGTTTCCTTGTGATCCAATAACAAGCTGTGGCTATATTAGTCATCATAGACAGTTGAGATTTTCTATTTACTAAATGACAACAGCATTTGTATAAATATTTAGCACACTTTCACATCCTCGTTTCCATTAATAGCATCAATACTCTCCCATCATCCAGGTTTAAAATTTTGAATACACCTTTGTTTTGATCATAAGCATTGTAAGTTGAAATTGAGAGACTAGCGGCACCTGGGTTGCTCAGTGGGTAAGCGTCTGACTTCAGCTCAACGCTTCATCTCCGGGATCATGAGTTCGAGTCCTACATTGGGCTCTGTGCTGACAGCGCAGATTCTGTATCTCCCTCTCTCTGCCCCTTCCCCACTCATACTCTGTCTCTCCCTTCTTCAAAAGTAAATAAGCATTAAAAAATTAAAAAAAAAAAGAAAGTGAGAGACTGAATTGAGCATTGATTACTCCAAGTCCATGGGAATTCTCTAGACTATCATAAGTTTGGTTGTTGTTCCTTAGCTGCTTTTCCTTTCTGCCACACAAAAAATATTCACACATTGTTTTCCTTCCCGTATTTATTTCTAGGGCTGTTTACTACTTGCATACTCTTTCCACGCCTCAACCACTATCTTTATGTTATATCTGTGGCCCATATTTTATTCTCAAACTTCCTTAATTGTGGCATTATTCTAAGGCAATGTCTTTGTTCTTTACATATATTCTTTGATAATTTATCCACTTTTATAGTTTGAACAAGGGCATTACTCACACCCTCAAATTCGATCCAGAAATCCAATTACATATTATTCAGTGACCAATTGGTTAACTATTAACTATTAATACGTCAAAGTCAATGAGTATAATTACAGATGACTGGCTACATTCTGACTTCTCTTTGAATTTCTTTATTTTATATCATGGAACTTTCCTCTACTCAACCAACTTGAATACTGGTGGTTCTTTGATTCTCCTTCTACTCAGCAAACATGTCTATTTGCACTTCAAGTTTATGTGTCTTTTACATCTATTTCCCTTTAACAGTTTCTATTACCATGTTTCTAGTTCAGTTACCAATTGCTCATCAGAAAGATCACTGAAGTAGCCTCCTTAACAGTTCCACCCACCAACAGTCCCTCCTCTCGATTAACACCACACATTGTATCAAGCTAAATATTTCTAGGGAACAACCCCTCTGCTGAAAAATACTCACTGTCAAATCAGTTTCTCAATGAACTTCAAAATCCCAGATTACCTTTTCAACCCATGTCCAACAGCTCATTTACACCCACTAAATGCTTCAACCGAACAATAGTATGCATACTTCCCAAAACACTCCTGTGCTTACCAAATCCACAGCATGTTTCTTCTTTCTCATTCTGTGTGATTTCTCATCAGTTAGGATATTCCAGGCTGCCAAATTTAATCAATCTCTGAAGACCCAGATTAAATACCATTTTCCCCAATAATGCATTCTTTCAAACCCCTCTTCCAAGTTGTTATTTCTTACCATCCATTGTATTTTGCTTTCACATTTTTTGAGTGGAAATTGCAGGATTTTCTATTATAGTTATTTGTCTTCTTACTAGAACATTAGCTCCTTAAAACGAAGATGGTGATTTAGTTATTGCTTGTGTTTCTTTCATGGCCAAGCACGAGTCTTTCATGAAATAAGTACTTTTTAAATGATTTTGTGAATGAGTGAATATCTTAATGTTGTGGAATATAATTTAAGAAAAGACAGCCTTCTTGTGTAAAGTTGATAGATTAATCGAAGGAGGTCATACAGCTTGTCACTGATAGGGCTGAGCGAGAATCGCAATACGCAGAAGAAAAATAAGAGACAGAGGAACACAGATGTTTTATAGGCCCTATTTTTAGTTCTGTATTTGTCAGGATTTTGTTCAGTTGCAAATGAATGAAAATACAACCGCATGATAACACAAAAGCAATGTGTGAATATTTAGAAAGTAGTTATAGATTAGAGATACTGATCAAATACTTAAACCCATCTGACTAGTACTTTTATAATTGAAAACAAAATTTGAACAGATATAAATAAAGTATTTTATTCTCCCGGAAATCTCAATTGCATTGCTACTGAAAAGATCAGCAATTATCCAGGGACCAATTAGTCTGTTTGTGGATTATCTACACCCTGTGGATTCCTCCTCTTCGTGTTCCTTCTTATCCCTGTCTTTTGACCACTTCACAGTTGTTAGTCAGAAGAAGAAATTAAAAGAGTGCTAAAAAGTAGAAAACCAGAATAAGTGAAATTAAGACTCTATAAGTTGTTGCACGTTAAACAGAACTGTGCTACTATTGGCTGAATCTTCTGAATGAAATGCCAGACAAGTGAACTAAAGAGTAATTAACTTATTTTTGAAATTTTTAAAATTTATCTTTATGATTTGATCTTGAAAATTCAAGCTTATTGATAAGCTAAACCCGCATTGGGAGATTATTCAATGTTTTACTACTTTGTGCTATTCTACTTATGTACAGCTTGCTAAGAGCTTGTCAAAAGAACTTTACTAAGGCTTTATATGCTCTTTTAACATCAATCTAGATTATTCCTGCACAGTTTATTAGCTGACAGTTCCCAATGAAGTGCTTCTATTCATAGAGAAGTTCCCAATACAATTGGAAAAATCCATCTTCAACTACTACCATGCACTTTTCTATTTATGTACAGTTGGAAGGGGTCCTAAAAATCAATTTGTAGCATTGCCCACTGGGGAATATGTTCTTCATACTTGAATTTCATTTTGGCAGAGGGGAATTTACCTGAGCACATTTTAAACATTTTTTATCCACATTGCATGTGTCCTCTGTCATTTTGGGCCAACTCAATGTTGGCAATCTCTGTGGAGTTTTCTCTTTTCCCTTGAGGACTCTGCTCAGGGTTTCATGAACACAATGCAGAATTTCCACTCTCAGCTGTCCTGGGACTATTCCTTTGTCTCTAAGAATAAAGTTCTATACCTGACATATAATGATTTTCCTTTATGCTTAACTGTAGACCCAACTTCTAAGAGTTCCTGTTTCTTATATCTTCTATCACATATCGGATTTGCACTCAATAACCCCAAATTATGAGGTATGTGATTATTTATACTATTTCTTTAGCCTGTACTAGTTATCAAAAGCTTTACCTTTCTCATTTTTTACTTTCTTACATATATATACATTATATTACATATATACATATATTTATATATTACCTACTGTCTCTGAACATTTGTGCCCAAATACAAAAAAAAAGGAATTTTTGAATTAAATGCAAATGTATTCTAATATATTCTGTGCACTCGATTGTATCTCAAAGTCATCCAAGGAAAGGAAAACACTAGATGTCCATGCAGAATCAGGAAACAAGAGAATGTTTCTATCTGGGAATCATAGAATTTTGATAATAAATGTGATTACAATTTCTTCTGCAGTATTTTATGAATTGGGTGAAATTTTACTTACTCTGTTTGGCTTATCCTACTGAATAGTATTCATACAATACTATTATGTATTTCCCTTACTCTTAGAAAATTTACCAATACAATATTTTGGTTTTTATTTTTGATCTGTCAAATTCCGTAGAATGAAATAGCAAAGATCACGTGAGAACTGTACTTTGATGCCAATCTTTCTACGTGTAGGATTTCTTAATTCTTCATTCTATAGACTTCAATTGAGCATATAAATCAGTCTTCAGGAAATAAAAGCAAAATAATGATTCTTTATATGTATACTCTGGTTCACAGCTTACAATACACTGTGAAATTCATAACCTCCAAACTATAACAATCTTGTGAGGAACAATCCTGTGGTGTGATTATTAACATTATTTCCCATTTTAGTGATTGGAAAACTGAGGCAGAAAACGTTATCTTGTTCAGGAATCACACTCCAGAGGCCAATTTGGTAGAGTCGATTCTTAGATGTTTTACTAAATTAAACCACCTTTTGAAAATAAATAAAACAATAACTTTATTTGGATAGTGCTTTGTTATTTATTTAGAACTTTCTTCCATTTTCCCCTTTCTTATTGTGGCAGACCATGGAGAAGAGAAACGATTTCTTCCTATGATAGCAAGATTCTTAACAGCTGTCAATCTTGGACTAGAGATTGATTTGCCATATGAAATAAGAAACATAAAATCGGAATAATATCTCAGAGGAGAAATATGTTTAAGAGAATAAATGGAGGGGTGCCTGGGTGGCTCAGCTGGTTAAAACTCTGACTTCGGCTCAGGTCATGATCTCACAGCTTGTGGATTCGAGCCCCGCATCAGGCTCTGTGCTGACAGCTCAGAGCCTGGAGCCTGGTTCTGATTCTGTGTCTCCCTCTCTCTCTGCCCCTCTCGTGCTTGCGCTGTCTCTGTGTCTCAAAAATAAATAAAAAACATTTAAAAAATAAAAAAGAGAATAAATGGATATATTTTTCTGTCATATTTTAATCTTCCCTTTCAAAGTAATGCTAAAATAAATATATAGGGGAATAAAATTATAGAGAATTTCTTGTGCTTCTTGTAAAACATGTTGATTTACAGTTGCTACTGCCACATAATAATGAATGCCTTCATTGTTATTAACTATATTTTATTAATTGTATTGATTAACTATATTTTTGAGAGAGAGAGAGTGTGAGAAAGAGAGAATGAGAGAGAGAGAAAGAGATGCATGTAAAATCATAAAAGACTTGGAAACCAGTTAAGAAATTCTACTTTTTGTAATATGGTTTAAAAATGTGCATGATGAAACATCAGAGTTATAAAAAAATTTCATGTGGCATTATAGAAAAATCAAATTTAAAACATATTGCTTTGTTTGTTAGACTGCAATCATCTTAATAATATACTCAACAATAAATGTAAAATGTATTTTTCAGGGTAACTTTCAGCAGGGTGCTGCATCTGACGTTGTGATTATTGATAGTGATGGTAAAGTTCAAAACATCAAAAAGTTAAAATACCTTGCCAAAATACCAAAAATGGTGGAGGCGAAGTGGAAAATTATGTGAAATGTTAGGGATGTTTCATTCCAGTACCTTGGCCTCATTATACTATCAGCTAAATATAAAATACATAGACCAGATAAATGTCTCATTAAGTACTTCACAGTTCTTTCTGGGAACTTGGTAGTTGTCTTGAAAATGAAAAATAGAGGAGTATTTTATGTGAAAATTATGGTACAAAAAGTGTTTCAGTGGAAGTTTTTATTAACTCTCTGAGTGTGGTAAGGCATGAGAGTCGTTATTTTATTAATTGCTTTTACTTAAAGAAGACAAAGATCTAGTCTACATTAAAATTTTAAGGCAAAATATCTATCCCATTTCAGATCTAGGTACATTATCAACTTTCCCACGTGTGGTACAAATTAAGAGCTCCCCCCTCCATTTTAGAGAGGACTTTCCTCAAATAACAGCATTTTTAGCTTAATTTGACATTTATTTCTACCTACATACACTACCTACACTCAGATATTAACATGTAGAAAAACAAGAATGAATTTCATGTTGAGGTTTCCCTATTTCTATTTTCCATCTAAAAGGTCTATGTGAACACAGCACAAGAGGGTTACGGATAGGAAAAACAGAGTCACTCTTCAAGATAAAAAGAAACTTCCTTTGACAGTTAAATAATACACTTAGTTTTAATTGTTCTATGTAATTACTATATCCAATGTTTTCCTATGATAAAATTGAAAAAAATTCTACGCAATGAATTACTGCTGTATTATTCCTTATTCTGGCAGTGTTCCCATTGCTTTCAGATATACTTAAAAATGACAAGGTGAATACAATGGCACCACTTTTCTTTCAAAAATGTAGTCATGCTGAAAATATCTACGTAGAAGACAAGTCACAAAGCATAGAAAACATCATAAAGGATGCTTGTTAACAATAAAAAATGAATGGAGAAGAGAGAGAAGGGTGTGGGATGCGGAGTGCTCATAATACCTACAATATATGAACACCAGGCTTCGGTTTCCAAGACAAGTGAGTCTCTGATGGACAGATGGTGGCTGGTTGCTTCTGGTGGAGCAAGTGATGGTTAGTTTGCAAGTAAAAGCAGATAAAGGAGCACATGAATAACAGTGAAATCTTTGGTATGTGGGCAAGGCTTAAATTATAAATGGTTCATGATTGACCGGCCACAGGAAACTTATTAAGAACGCACATATGGTGAAGGAGCCCTAGTAATGCTCTAACAGATAGTTGTAGCTGATCTTGGAAAAAAAAAAATCCTATGTTATATGGAGAGGGCTATTGGGGAAACAATAAGTTTGAAGGAGACCTAAGGATGGAGGAAATACAAATTAAGCAGGCCCCTGTGATTTAAAAAGCAAAAAAGCATATGTTTGGAGTGTGCGCATATTAAAGACTGGTTGATCCAAGCATTGGGCTTCAGTTCTAAATGCAATTGGTAAGCATCAAAGATAAATTAATGTAAAGGTGCTCAATTGGACAAATGAAACAACCCCCTTCAGGCCTCTGCTTGTGATAATAGAGGCAATACCCGTCACAGGGAACATGACTATCATTCACATGAGGTCAGACTTAAATATTAAGGAAATGCTCGCGAGAAGAGGAAATGTTTCGCCTCCACATGACGTGTTTCCGTCCGTCTGTGAGAGCCCCGCAGCAAGTTAGGCTAGCCGGTTTCCTGAAGGCACTGTGCTCGTTCAACCCGGTGCCTCTGAATACAAACCAGACAGCTGGTTCCTAATCCATTGCTTATTTTTAAGCCATTGTGTATATGTGTTTTATTAACGTTGGTGCTGTTGCTGTTATTTCAGACAGAACTGACAAGGCTATAAAAATAGTTTGAATGATTAGAAAACATAAAATGTTCATTCTGAAATTACTTCTAGAAGGCATTTGCTCTAAATTTCCCTTTCATTTCTTTCTTTCTTTTTTTTTCTTTAGATGAAGAAAGTGAGGTTCAAACTGTGTAGCTGAATTCCTCAAGGTACAGCTAATTAATTAGCTGCTTGGCTAAGGCTAGACATCAGGAATCTTAACTCCCCAGGGGTGTCAAAGGATTACTAATAATGACTTGACCAATGACAGTTTTTCAAGGAAAAAAAAATTCCTCTTTCTCTGAAGGAATAATGTCATTCTAAGAAAACTAAGATTTTTAAATGTAGGAAAATTGCATTCAACTTTGAAAAGAAGCTTAATTTCCAGTTATTTAATTTTCCCCCTAACCATTTATTATGGATTATGAATTGGGTGAAATCTCTGGCCTTACTTGAATTTCTAAATTCCACACAAAACCACTTTCCAATATCCAAGCTTATCATTTAATTCAAATGCTCTCAGACATTACTATATATGATTACACTTTTGAATAATATCTTGAATGTGTATGACATATTTGAACACCTAATTTAGTTTACAGACTCTCTCTCATTTTCTCTCAACGTTAGCAAAGCATCAATGGATAATTAATCTTAATCTGATTCTTATCGAGAAACAGAGAGGTTAAGTGAATGGCTCCAGGTCACACAGCAAGTCAGCAGCAATTTTTTAAATGTCTTATTTGAATATAAAAACATTTAGATAATAGAATAATTATTTAGGGTCTTCAATAGTGGTAACACTTGTCATGTTGAGATAAGAAAACCATATTTTAAATCTCACAAGACATTTCCTGATGGTAAGAGCTGGCATAGCGGAGACATCTCTAAACTTAGTTTTTGTATTATTTAACCTTGCTTCTAATAAAACAGGAGGAATTCATTTCTATTTAGTAAAAACATTGAATACTCAGTATAATTTTATGACAGTGTGTACATTCATTCAGATAAAATAAAATGAATTGTTTTTCTCTTTAATTTTGATGGAATAATAAAGTACAAATATCAAAGTATTTTACTGATATTGAAATGACATTGCTTAGTGTATAATATACATTTGCAATTTTCTATAACTCCCTTATTTGGGTGATGAAAAACACAGGAAAGGTGTTAAGTATTTTTGGTTTGATTATAAAACCCAGCAGCATATGGACAAAAAGAAATTACTTTTCTCAATTTTTTAACCCCCACCTAGAGTTTATTACAGAAAGGAGGGCTTCAGCATTGCACTTGCTTGAAAGATTAAAGATTAGAGTTTAAGAAATAGAGCTTTATTATGAAACATCCTCTATGAGATAGATATTTTTACCAGTGAAATAATATGTCAAATTTTTTCTTTGAGTCACAAAGCAAACAATATTCCTTTTAAATATGTACTGTTAACACATTAAACCAAATTATTTATTATATTTATCAAATTTTCCAGGCACTCTAGTGTGTCTGGGTGGCTCAGTTGGTTAAGCACTGACCAGCTCACATCATGATCTCATGGTTCGTGAGTTCAAGTCCCGCATTTGGTGAACTCCAGCCCCACTTCAATTGAGTTTTGCTCTCTCTCTCTCTCTCTCTCTCTTTCTCTGCTCCCTGTGGGTCTCTCTCTCTTTCTCTCAGCCCCTCACTCACTTGCATCCTCCCTCTCTAAAAACAAAACAAAAGACTACTCTGAGCTCTGTAAAAATGTATTTCAAAAAAGTAGACAATACCTTGAAAATTCAGATATCTTTTTATCTTTGTTGCTGATTATGATATTAACTAAATGTGTTATTCCAATGGTATTGATTAACCTTCATTTGCTCCCTGATATTTAAATGCTACGTAATTATGTTTACTGTGTCTAGAGGGATGACCTTGGCATATATTTCATTACAATGAGCTTTATGCTTTCTAATACGTCACAGAAAATTATTTTAGTCATATCCAGCTATGGTATTTTCTAAGAAATTATAATAAAATAAAAAAGGCACTCGTAGAGATGACAGAGAAGATAACCAGTTTTTCAGCTCCCATGGCACCAGTGTGGAACAAAGGCCCCCACTTCACAAGAAGGGAGGATCTACTTATTAGCAAGAGACCCTCACAGTATACTGAGAACTGCTTAGATACTCAGTTTTCTTTCACTTTCCCTATGAGAAAAAGAGAAAATTAGACTTGAGCTCAGCGTAAGTCATTTTTTAAGCCAAATCCACCAACAATGAAACCAAATTGCATAGAATTAGGAAAATTTAATTGAATGCTATGTGTGTATGGATATTAAAATATATCCTTAAGATACATAAAAACAGAGGTGGCCCAGTAGGCCACCATGGAAGTGATGAATATGGACAGAAAACTATTTATTTTCCCAATACCCAAGCAAATATATATAAGGAAATGTTAATGGAAATTATGTTCCATTTAAAAGGAAATGTGTTTGTTATTCTAAATTTGGTAAATGCAAAAAATCAAGAGGAAAAAAATACTGACAATATCACGATTCAAATATATTCAGTATCAACACTTTATACTATTTTTTCCAATTTAAACTAAAGCTTAAAATTTATATAGTGACAAATCATAAGCATGGAACTGTGTTTCTATTTTTACATTAATTGCTTTAGAATCAGAAATCAAGTTATTTTAATATATGTATATTAGTTTATTTGTCTTATTAGTCTATTTATACTATAATTTATATAAGCATTTCAATATGGCCAGTCATTATTTTGGATCTTGTTTTTCTGTGTTGCAAGAAATACTGCAATAAATATGTGCTGCAAAAGTATTGATTTTAAGATTCTCAGAATATATTGCAAAACTGCTTTTAAAAAAAAATTCTGATCAACGGATGACTGAGAAGAGGCACTATAGCATGTGACTTAAGAACAGATAATCCAAAGCAAACTTCACTAACTTTTTGGATAACCTAGGGAAAATCACTTACCCTCTCTGTGACACAGTTCCTTCATCTCTAAATTTGGGTTGTAATAGTATATGTGCTGCCGAAGCGAGCACAGTTTGGGTTGTAATAGTATGTCCCGCATAGAACTGCTGCCAGATTAAAAGAGTTACTAAACATGTAAATGCTTAGAAAATTTCCTTGCCCATAGCACTATGAGCCTCAACCGTAAGATGGGTATAGGAAGGCCAAATTGATAGAAACTTACTGTTCCAAATGATTTGGTTTCCAAAGTTATTCCTTTTATAGGTAAGCAAAGCTTAGCAGGTTAAATATCAACCACAGTGAACCCTAATATGTGGCCCTTTGCATAAGTTTTGAATATAATATATTCATCAGCTAGATATAGGCATATATTTTGGGGAAATTGTGCTTACAAACATTTTCAAGCAATTCCCTTCTTGCTGGTGGTGGCTGCAGTTTCTTGTACTGGTGAATTCCTCAGGTGCAAGATGAGTATGTCATCTTGGCTCATTGGTCTTTAGCATCTGCTCTAAGGATTTGACTACCTTTAAAAAATTTTTTAATGTTCATTATTGAGAGAGACAGGGAGAGAGAGAGAGAGAGAGAGAGAGAGAGAGAGAGAGAGAAGAGACAGAGAGAAAGAGCATGAGCAGGGGAGGAGCAGAGCAAGAGAGGGACACAGAATCTGAAGCAAGCTCCAGGCTGTGAGCTGTCAGCACAGAGCTCTGATGCAAGGCTCAAACTCATGAGCTGAAGTACACCGCTAACTGACTGAGCCACCCAAGCACCCCTGGGTTTGACTATTTTTGCCTTTGTATTCAATTTGACTTCGGAACTAGAGTTGAGATTTTTATTTGACATCTATGTGTCACATACTACAAGGCCATTGACTATAGCTCAAGGGACTACAAATATCCAAACATTTTTCTGTGGTCAGGTGCCAACCTTCACTTGTGCTGAATAGGCGGGTCTCAGTTTTGCCCACTGCAAGTGTGTCCTTGGCTTCTCCCACCAACGTTTTACTCTCTGTAGGGTATAATATAACTGATTTCCAGACAGCAACATGTCCTTCAATTTAGGAACTCTTATCAGTAAGATAAATAGCCTTCTTTACCTCAGTAGGGAAAAAATTAGAAGGTCCAGACCTCAATTTAAGAGAGGTATAGAGGTCCTAGGAGACTCACTTGTCTCTACTGGCAGTGAGGCAAAAACTTGCTCGTATAAATGATATACTAACCCTGAACTTTCCCACTCCATCTTCACACACTTTTATCTCTCTTCAAATGGTCTTCTGATATCTTCCAAGACATGATCATTATTTCTATCCTCAGAACTATCTAGTACCGTTCTGTGATGAAGGTTATTTTGTACCTAAACATCAACACACTAGGAATACTCTTGCAAATGGGCAGTATTTGAGTTCAAAACCTAGATGTCTCGGTGGGATAGGCTTATTTGATTTCTTTAAAAATTTTTTAAAAATGTTTTTTCTTTTAAGAGACAGATAAAGAACGTGAGGGAGGGAGGAGCAGAGAGAGAGGGAGACAGAATCTGAGGCAGGCTCCAGGCTCTGAGCTAGTTGTCAGCACAGAGCCTGATGCGGGGCTAGAACTCATGAGCTGTGAGATCATGACCTGAGCAGAAGTTAGGTGCTTAACTGATTGAGACACCCATGTGCCCCCAGTTTTCTTCGATTTCTGCCAAATGCTCTAGTCCTTATATATTCTAGTTCTTTTTTTAATTTTTTAAATGATTTTAAGAGAGGAGGAGACAGACAGAGAGAGAGAGAGAGAGAAAGAGGTCATGAGCAGGGGAGGGGTAGAGAGAGAGGGAGACACAGAATCTGAAGCAGGCTCCAGGCTCTGAGCTGTCAGAACAGAGCCTGATGCAATTTCCTATATAGTACATAAAATAATATATAGGTACTATAAAGGTATATTTCACATACAACTAAAATATTTTACAGGAACAAATTTTTAATCCTTAGTAATTCATTGTCAGTCTCTAGACACTTATCTACTGGCCAAGAAAGACTGACCAAAAGAGAATCAGGGAGAATCAATCTCAACCTCCAACCATTTTGTTTTCAGAACATAGATCTTATGCTGTCTTCTAGAATTCTGTATTGCCTAATTTTTACTACCTAGAAGGACATAGATAATTTCAAAAATTTCCAATTAACATAGCCTATCAAAACTGGACAATGGGCAGGCTTTATTAGTAATTCCATGAAAAGATTAATGGCAGAAATGCCCCATATCCAGTACTATTATACATTCAGGTAAAGATGACTGGACTAGGTTATTATTCTCTAGTAAGCACGTCAATTTATTTTTTAAATGTTTTATTTATTTTTGATACAAAGAGAGACAGAGCATGAGAGGGGGAGGGGCAGAGAGAGAAGGAGACACAGAACTGGAAGCAGGCTCCAGGCTCTGAGCTAGCTGTCAGCACAGAGCCTGACACGGGGCTGGAACCCACAAACATGAGATCTGACCTGACTCGAAGTCGGAGGCTTAACTGACTGAGCCACCCAGGCGCCCCAAGCACTTCAATTTATAAATTTAGTTTTCTCCTTCATGTAATTTCCACATCCAACTAGTTTAACTGTGTCCTTTCCAGAGTGTTATGTCTATACTTTGTAAGAATTACTACACATTGAGCCCCAGATCCATCAATCTTAAAAAGGTTTTGCATAACATCTCTAGGCGATGTCATTCAAATTGTGGTATAAAGCCTAAGATGTTACCCATATTTCCCTTGGATCAGACTGAAGTTCTCACCTACCACATGTTTAAAATATGCTATCATCTTCATAGGGGAAGTCTTGTCAGTGTTCTTTATTTCAATACATTCTTCAAAACCACCAGTTGAATAGGTTGTTATCACTGCCATTAGTCTTTCTGTCATTTCCTTTTGAATCTAAAATTTTTAAAAAATCTATCAGAAAGGCTTAACAATAGATTAAAACAGCCAATAAAATTTATTTTGGTTGAAGCCCAAGAAGATAAGAGAGTCAGAGCATCAGAGAGATATTTCAGACAATATCAAATATATGAATTTAGGATCAGAGAGAGAAGAGAGAGAGGATGCAGTGGAAAGAGCATAATTTTAGATACTTTATTTTCCAGTCCTAAGCTTTTAATGATTCATCCTTAGAGTTAGATTTTATCCTCACAGTCTCCCCCTCTCTAACAGTTTACAGTAGATATAATTCTATCCCCACTATTTGCCCAGGGATAAAAACAGAATAGATATTTTCTAATCTAGGATGGGGTCTTCTCTGTCTGGAGTTTTTTATTTAGCCTTTGTACCATCCTTATTTGTCCAATACATTTAAGAAAATTCTTATTTTAAAATTTATTTGGCATTCTTTACTTGCTAACAATGACAGCCATGGTGTCTAGTATAAAAGACAGTGTTGGGGCACCTGGGTGGCTCAGTCGGTTAAGCCTCCGGCTTCGGCTCAGGTCAGATCTCACATTTGTGGGTTCGAGCCCCGTGTCAGGCTCTGTGCTGACAGCTAGCTCAGAGCCTGGAGCCTGCTTCCAGTTCTGTGTCTCCTTCTCTCTCTGCGACTCCCCCTCTCATGCTCTGTCTCTCTCTGTATCAAAAATAAATAAAACATTAAAAAAAAGACAGTGTTAGGTTCAGAGAGCCCTGCCACTATTATGATTTCTAACAAATAACTTTATTTACTAAGAATAATGGTCTTCTTTGATTCACTATGTTGTAATGTTGTCATCTGAAAACATTTTAATATCATCTGTAGAATTGTTTCCTCTAGGAATTGAAACTACAACTTTAACACAAATGTTTTTTTTTCTCAAAGAATAACAAAGTTATGAAAGAACTTCAAGATGCTAAGGTCATTCTACTCTTGCTGGGAGTGTCAGGTATAATTATCTCTCCTGGTGGTGTTATCTTTATAATACTTAAAAATATGCATAAGGTATGGACTTCAAAGCCTTCTTACCAAATCCTGTTAGAACATGAGAAACATTGTATTCAAATTATCGGTATGCTTTATAAATAGGATTCTTATAATTCAACACTTTTTATGTAATTTTTCCCTTAAAAATTGCTATCTTCTGGAATTACACTAAAAAGTCCATCTGGTCTAACTACCTCTGAAGTCCAGACAGCATCTTAACTTTCCAACTCAGATGTTTACTGAGTTACTCAGGACAAAGTGCCCTTGGCCAGCTTCCTGTTTCTGATATAATGTGAAGGGAGCTTAGAAGTCACCACTCTGTCCTACTAAGTATAAAACTGTTCAAACTAAAAAATCAACAACTCTTTCTAGGTCTGTTCAGAGAAATGAGTTCACAGAGCAAACCACTGCACCAAATATTGGAAAGACAAACAGGTGAATGGAGAATGAAACTTACTGAAGCAGAAACCCGCAAACAAAAATCTCTGTGAGAACCAGTGCAAGAGTAGGAAACTATAAATGACGAATTGCTGGAGGCTCAGTGTAGACAGCTTGAGAACAAAAATCTCTAGGGGAACCAAATCATAGAGAGTCCCACACACTTTTGTGAATGTTTTACCAGCAAAGGCTCTACCATATTCTAACAGTAAATATTGGAAAAAAATTGTCTTGATCTTACAGCAAGAGCATGGCAAAAGCAACTATTTAGAAATATGCTAAATCATTGTGTTCTTCTTAAAAAAGCCTGCTTTCAGGTGAAACTACATTGCTCAGACCCTTACCTGTTGGGATTTTATCAAGGCCTAACTGATTTAGGGAAGGAAAAATGTCAAACTCCAGACTCTTATAGCTACACTCTCCCCATCTGAGGGATGTGGAGGACAAATAACAAAACAAAACTGAGATGCACTGGGGTGAAGTTCACAATCCAAGGGCATAGGCTCACCAAAGACTGAGACCCAACTATAAGACTAGAAAACACTTCCTCTCCCCCAACACTTCCTCACTATATTATTAAAGTCTGTTTATTGAGTTCATTTTACCCAGTACATCATGTCCATTTTTCGACAATTATAAGGCAAATTAAACGGTGAGAAAACAAAATTCTAATAGAATGAACAAGTATCAGAATCAGATTCAGGTATGATAGGGAAAACTAGACCAGAAAAAAATTTTAAACAGTGATTAATATGGTAAGAGTGATAATGAAAAATGTAGATAACACATAAAACAGATGAATAGTATAAGCAGATACATGAAAACTCTAAGGATAAAATATAAATGCTATAGATCAAAAGCCCTACAGAAATGAAGAATGCCTTTGATGGTCTTATTACTAGATGAGATATGATCGAGAAAAGAATCTCTGAACTTGAAGATATGACAATGGGAACTGCCAACCCTGGAAAGCAAAGAGGAAAAAAATCTTTTAATTGGGGGGAAAAAACAAAACACAAAACAAAACAAAATAAAAAACCCAGATCACAATAATTACATTTTGTGGGACAACCACAAAAGGTAGAACATATGCATAATGAGAATATCAGAAGGAGAAATAAGTAACAGAACAATATTTAAAGCCATAATGACTGATGATTTGCCGAATTAGTGTCAGATGACAAACCACAGATGCAGGAATAATAGGGAATTTGATTTTTAAATGTGACGCTGCTATTATTACTATCCAAAATCAAGGTATCTTTACAAAAATTTTTAATGTTTATGTATTTTTTTAAAGAGAGAGAGACACAGAGCATGAGCGAAGGAGGGGCAGAGAGAAAGAAAAACAGAATCCGAAGTAGGCTTCAGGCTCGGAGCTGTTAACACAGAACCCGACATGGGGCTCAACTCACAGACCACGAGATCATGACCTGAACCAAAGTCAGTCACTTAACCAGCTGAGCCACCCAGGTGCCCCCAGAATCAAGGTATCTTTAATAGTGTGGGCTGAATGTGGAGGTGACACACATTTTTCCTAAAATTCAAGGTGGTTATAGTTACCATCAAGGCATAAATTTAGAAAAAAAGGCATCACCTCTACCTTAATCTGTATATAAATTACAAAAATGTTGACTCACCTAAAAGTAGTAATTTTAGAAAGATGCAAGTTTGTTATTATAACCAATAAGAAAGTGCATATCCATTAATTTTATTCTGAAATAAATATGTAAAATCAAAGAATGTAAGAACAGGAGCTAAATTCTGTCCATAATCAATGATAGATTTCAGCTTTATTCAACACGTGCTGAAAAGCATGGTAGAGATGAATTATTAACAGTTAGTGCTTAAGTACAAAGATGCATAAGCACTTGGTCGGGAAGAATCTATCAGACTACCATATATAACCAATATGAAAAATCTTTCAAAAATATGTAGGTACCTTTCTGATTTTCTTTTTTTTTTAATCTCTTTTTTTTTTTTTTTTTTTTGAGAGACTGAGAGAGACAGCATGAGCAAGGGAGGGTCAGAGAGGAAGGAGACACAGAATCTGAAACAGGCTCCAGGCTCTGAGCTATTAGCATAGGGCCTGATGTGGGGCTCAAACCCACAAACCGTGAGATCATGACCTGAGCCACCCAGGCGCCCCTGATTTTCTTTAAAAAATTACTCTTCAACCTTCCATACCCACATCCTCTATATTCAGTTATTCACTAAATCTTATTGATGTTGTCCCTTAAATCTCCATTGCCACCATTCTAGAAAAATGCCCTGAACTCAGATTATTAGTGTTCTCCTACAAGAAAACCAAGAAAATTCCACCTCTGAGATGCAGAGACACAGTCTGTCTAGAGCTGAACCTAACTCATACCAATAGATACTGGGAAGAAGGGCCCTCAGTACATTAAGCAAAGACTCCTACCAAACAGCAGCAATCTACCACTAGAGGAGAGGCGAGATAAAGGAGATAAACCCTCTCCACAAAGCAGGTGCAGATAGAGGCCTGAAACCAAATGTACAGCAAGAGCACTGTGAGAAAACCTCAAACAAATCAGTCCTCATCCTAAGCACAAAGTGACTCAGGAGAATTGAGGTAATGACAGCCTAAACAAAACCCATATTCAGTTCATCTCCTGACTAGACCAACTACACCCTTCAAGCCAATGATTGAGAAGAAAAAGACTGACTATTTCCAGGTTTAAATAATATTCAAGCTCTCCAGTTTCACACACTTCATGCAACAATCAACTATAATGAAATACAAAAGCGAGAAATGACACATTGTCAACAGATAAAACAATCAACAGGAAAAAAATAAAGCATGCACATGTTGGAATAATGGGATAGATAATTTAAAATAACTATGATTATGATATTAAAATCACCATGAATAATTTCAGTTAATAGATGAAAACTATAGGAAAAGTTGAATGGAAATATGAAAAAGAAAAGATTTAAGGAAAATACTAGAAATAAAATACACTATGACAAAGATTAAGAATCCTTTAGACAAACTCATCTGTAGATTCAACTGAGTTGAAGAAAAAGAATCAGTGAACTTCAACATTGGTTGAAAGACATTGTCCAAACTGGAATCATTTTCAGAGGAAAATTAGTAATTAAATAAGTAAACAAAAAAATTAGAACATCCAAGAGTTGTATGACAATATCAGACAGTGTAACACATGTATAATTAGAATCTGAGAAGAAAAGAATGGGGTGGGAGTGAAAAAATATTTGAAAAATCAATGGCTAGGGGTGCCTGGGTGGTTCAGTCGGTTACGTGTCCGACTTCGGCTCAGGTCATGATCTCACAGTTCATGGGTTTGAGCCCCGCCTCAGGCCCGATGCTACTAGCTCAGAGCCTAGAGCCTATTTCAGATTCTGTGTCTCCTTCTCTCTCTGTCCCTCCACTGCTCATACTCTGTCTCTCTCTGTGTCTTGCAAAAATAAATAAAATGTTAAAAAACAAATTTAAAAAAGAAAAGTAAAGACAATGACTGAAGATACTCCAAGAATAATGAAACAACTTAAACCACATGTTTAAGAAACTCAGAAAACTCCAAGCAAGATAAATACCACAGCACACATATATCACATACGTAATGAAAATCTTGAAGTAAATTAGAGGGAAATAAACTCATTACATGAAAAATGTAGATGTGGAGCATATTTCACATCAGAAATAATGCACTTTAGGAAATAACTGTGCATCTTTAAAGTGCTGAAAGAAAAAATAAAAACTTATTGATTCGTAATTCAAAACTCAGTATAAGTAGCTTTGAAAAGGGTGAAAGAAATTTTGAAAATTAAACAAAAATTCAGAGAACTTACTGAAAGATCCGTACTACAAGTATTAAAATAAATTCTCTAAGCAGAAGGAATATGACGCCAGACAGAAAAGTGAATCTGCGAAGGTTCCAGGAAATTGTCAAAATAAAGATTATAAAAGACATTTAAATTTTTTTTTATTTGCTGTAAAAGATAAGTGATCTAAGAAAAATAGTATTAAGGAATTTTGTATATATGACATTTTAAAAGCGTAGGGTATGACAAATAGAGCGTAAAAGATGGTAGAGAAGAAATGGAAGTGCACCTCTCCTAAGTTCTTGTAGTACACATGAAATGGTAGCACATCGTGCAAAGGCAAACTGTGATTAATTAAAGCTGACATAGTAAACCAGGGCCAGCAAACACATTTTATAAAGGGCCAAATAATAAACATTTTAGCCTTTGTGTGCCATGTACAATCTCTATCCCATATTCTTCTTTATTTTTGTCTGTTTTGACTTACATTGATTTCATTTGACTTGTTTTAAAATCCTTTAAAAATCTTTAAAACATTTTTAGCTAGGGGCCAGACCAATCCTGGTGAGGATCAGATTAGGCCTGTGGACCACAGCTGCAAATTGTAAGATAGCTAGTAAAAACATTAAAAAAGAAAGAAAAACAGTTAACTATACAGTGAAGATTAAATGAAAGTTCAAAAAATTCTTAATACAGGGACCCCTGGATGGCTCAGTTGGTTAAAAGCCCGACTCTTGATTTTGGTTCAGGTCATGATACCAGAGTTGGTTTGATCAAGCCCTGCATTGGGCTCCATGCTGAGCATGGACCGTACTTAAGATTCTTTCTTTCTGTCTCTCTCCTTCTGCTCCTCTCACTCGCTTGCATGTGTGCTTTCTCTCTCTCTCAAAAAATATTCTTAATACAGAAACAGGATAAAATGAATAAAGAAACAAAAAACAACAGCATAAATAGAAAATAACTAGCACAATGGTGTACAACAATATCAACAATTATATTAAATGTTAAAGTTCTGAACACATCAATCAGAGATTGTCAGATTGGATAAAATAAAAGATGGTTTTTTTTTATACTGCCTGCAAGTAAAAGGCTAGATAAAAGATATACCATGCCAACTCTAAGTTTAAGGAAGCTGGACTTACTACATTAATAGTAGATGAAATGACTTCCTAACAAGGAATATTACCAAGTGTAAAGAAGGTATTACACACACAAAAAAAGGGATCAATTTACCATATAGATATAGTAATTCTAAATGTCTGTGCACTCAATGACACAGATTCAAAATACATGAAGCAAAAGTGATAGAACTAAAAGAACCCTCTAGATAGAAAAATCCACAATTATAGCTGAAGACTTCGACACTAGTCTTTCATTAATCAATTGAACAAGTTGACAGAAAATCAGTTAGGAAATAGAGGACCTGAACAACTGTATCAAGCAACTTAATCTAATTGACATTTTAAAAACACTCCACCCGACAACAGGAGAATAAACTGACACATATATCAATTGATTTCAACAAAGGTGCAAAGTCAGTTCAAAAAAGAAAAGATGGTTTTTTCAACCGATGATGCTAGGGCAGTTGAGTATACACATGGGAAAAAAAAAGTTTAAAAAATAAGGAAACTTGACCTCTACCACACAACAACTATAAAAGTTAGCTCAAATAGATCATAGACCTATATGAAAATTCTATAACTTTTTTTAAAAAAATTCTAGAAGAGGGGCACATGAATGAGTCAGTCAGTTAAGTATCCAACTTCAGCTCAGGTCATGATCTCATGGTCTGTGAGTTCAAGTCCCCATTGGGCTCTGTGCTGACAGCCCAGAGCCTGGAGCCTGCTTCGGATCCAGTGTCTCCCTCCTTCTCTGTCCCTCCCCTGCTTGCACTCTGTCTCCGTCCTCTTAAAAAATAAATAAATATTAAAAGAAAATTCTAGAAGAAAACATAGGGGAAATTATTACTGACTTGTGTTAGGCCTGACAATGCCAAATTATAGTCTAGAGGCCAAATAAGACCTACCACCTGTTTTCATTAATAAGGTTTTATTGGAACACAGCCACATCTTTCATTTACTTATTGTTTATGGATATTTCCATGCTATCACAGCAGAGTTCAGTAGCTGCAATATGTGTGGCCTACAAACCAAAAACATTTGCTATCTGTTTCTTTATGAAAGGAATTTGCCAATGCCTGAATTATTTAGACAGACCATTAAAGGGAATATTTATAAAATAAAAAATATAATGGATTTCACAAAATTTACCAATTTCTACTTTTTGAAAGACAAGTTGTTGACTATGATAAAAATAATTGCAAAACTGGTATCTGATAAAGATCCAGAATATAGAAAGTATGCTAAAAACTCTAATAATAATAATAATGATAATAAACACAATTAAGAAAAGGACAAAATGTTTGAACATATATTTCACCAAGGAAGATACATTAATGACAATTACGAAATGAAAAGATGCTCAACATTATCAATCATCAGGGAAATCCTAAATAAATCCAACGCCTTATCACTACATACCCATTAAAATGGCTAACATTTAAAAAGAAGTCTGGAATTACCAGAAGTACTAGAGAAGATGAGGGGGAATGGGAAGCCCTGAACACTATAGATGGGAATACAAAATGGTACATACGATTTGGAAAATACTTGGCAGTTTCTTATAAATTTAAACATGAATTTAACCTCATTCTTTGGTAATTAACCAAAAGAATTAAAAACTTAATGCTAGCATAAAAACCTGTATGTGAAAGTTTATAGCTACTTTATTCATATACACCTCAAACACACACACACACACACACACACACACACACACACAATGTGCTGGTGAGTATGAAGCAAACATGTGGTGAGTGTGTAAAACTGCACTGCATCCATACAGTGAAACACTGCTCATCAGTGACACCGAGCAAACCATGAAACACATGGACGAATCACGAATGCACCATGCTGGGCAAAGGAAGCCAAACTCAAAGTGATACATACTTTGGTTTCATTTATATCACACTCCAAAAAAGGCAAATCCCTAGTGACAGAAACCTGACCAGTGGCTGCAGGGGCCAAGGCTTGGGTATGAGGGTGGATTATGAAAGGGCATAAGGGAATCTTTTGCAACAAAAGATCTCTTCTAGGTCTTGATTGTGATGGTGATTACAAGACTATATTCTTTTGTCAAATCTCAAATTTAAAATTTACTTTGCATACTGAAAAGACATATGTAAATTATGCCTTAATAAACCCAGCAAAGAAAATACATTCTGATTGACATATAATGTTTTATTTCAAGAGTATAAAGATGAATAGATACCTAAGAAATTGTGTTAGTCTACTTCATCATGTTAGTGGATGTACTTAAGGAGAACTAAATCATATGGGTATTTTTGTTTTTTTATTTTCCAGTTTCATTTTTTTTAGAGTACCTTGTGGCCTACAGCAAGATCGAAAAGAAGGGAGAGAGATTTCTCATGTGCCCCCTACTCACACACAGGCTCTCTCCCATTATCAGCACCCCTCATCACACTGGTGCGCTTGTTACAATTGATGAACGTAAGCAGGAACATCGTAATCACCCAGAGTCCATAGATTACGTTAGAATTTCTTCTTGATGGGCTCTATGGGTTTAGACAAATATAACATGTATGCATCATTATGATATTGTGAAGAGAGTTTTTAAGGTAGTGAAAATCATCTACTTAAAAAAGCTACTATGCTAAAAATCCTCTGTCCTCCTATTTATTCCTTCTCCCATCCAACCAGTGGCAACCATTGATAATTTTATTTCTCCATAGTTTTGATTTTTTCACTTAGTAATATGCATTTAAGTTTCCTCCATGTCTTTTCACAGCTCTATAGTTTATTTCTTTTTAGCATAGGATACTATTTCTTTGTCTGGATGTACCACAGTTTGTATATTCATTCACCTACTGAAACATATTTTGATTGCTTCCAAGTGTTGGCAATTATAAATAAAACTGTTGTAATCATCTGTGAGCAGGTTTTTGTATGGACACAAGTTCAACTCCTTTAGGGAAATGCCCAGGACCATGATCGCTGTGTAGTATGATAAGAGTGTGTTTAATTTCACAAGAAACCACTAATTGTCTTCCAAAGTGGCTTTCCCATTTTGCATTCGCACCAGCAATAAATAAGAGTTCCTTTTGCTTTACATTTGATGTTGTGAATGTTTTAAACTTTGGACACTCTAATAGTTGTGCAGTGATATCTCATTGTTTTGTGTGTTTGATTTTTTTCCATTTCCCTCATGCCACATCATGTCATACACCTTCTATATACTGTTTTGCTATGTTTATATCTTCCTTAGTGTGGTGTTTATTAAGGGTTTTGGCCCATTTTTAAGTGAATTTTTTGTTTTCTTATTGTGAACTATGAAAGTCCTTGTATATTTTGTATAACGGTCCTTTATCAGATGTGTCTTTGGCCAATATTCTCCTACTCTTTGGCTTGTCTTATTCTCTTAACATTTTCTTTCATTGAACAGAACTTTTTTTAATTTTAAAGAAGTTGAATTCATCAGTTATTTCTTTTATGGATCATGTCTTTGGTGTTGTATCTAAAAAGGCATTGGCATAACGAAGTCACTTAATAAATATTAATAAATGGTATGACATTTTATATCAACATATAATAAAAATACATTTAGGTATTATATAGTAGAGTTTCTCCTTCACATAAAAATAATTTTAACAAATCTGTGGAAAACACTGATACCTGTCTTTATATGAAAATATAGATAATATAGATATATTCCTGTGCAGATCAGAAGCAAGACAGAAAAGTTTAGTATTAATTCCACAGTTTATATGGTATTGGTGGTTTCGGAAACCATTAAACGTAAGAAAATGGAGTAGAAGGTAGAAGGATAAGAAGAAAAAAATAGAAGTCTCATTTTTGGTAGATATATCATTATTATTTTAGAAAACCAAAAGAAACAACAGAAACATTTATAGAACCAATACATATAAGTCAATAGCATTCCTTCCTACTAGCAAAACCAACTAGAAAATATGAGTAATATAACACCATGCTTCTCCAGCAATACACATTATAAAGTAAATAAATGTATAGAAATGTCACAAAAAATTTAAAAATATTATTGAAGGAAATGAAAGTAGAAGTGAATAAAGGAAGATTTATACTATGCTTATAGATAAAACATGATGCTACACTAAAGATGTTGTATCTTAACAAATAAATTCACAAGTTCATTTAATTATGGTTAAAATTGTATGCATTTATATAGATTATGTAAAAAAAATATAAAGATCAGCAACAGCCAAGCCAAGTTAGAAAATTTACCCTACCAAATATTCAGCCATACTCTTAAGAAACAGTATGTGTACAGAGAGAATTCTAAGAATACAAAGAGATCAAAGCATGTATTTTGGTGTTCAATATAAGATGAACTTGGTATCGCAGAGTAATGGGAAACAGGTTGTTTAACAGATAAACTTGAGAAAATTAAATCCCCTTTTGGGGAAAATAAATTGTTACCTCTCTACTTTAGATTAATACCTAAATGTGAAAGGTAAAGTATAATGTGAATAGAAGCAACATAGGGGCATATTTTAGTGACCCAGAGTTGGAGAAAGAATTTTTAATTAAGAACCAAAGAGTTCAAACCATAAAGTGATATATTGATTACAAACATATTTAGGATTTGTACTTACAGAAGACACCCAATATCAAAATTCTTAAGTAAATATAAATTATGAGATGTTTCCATGTCAAAATTCCGTAATAAATGTCTAAAATCTACAAATCATTATTGCACATTAATAAGCAAAATAGAGGAAAAGTAATTTTTAAAAAGGGGCAAGTTTACAAATAGATAGTTCCTAGAATGGAAAACCTGCATGAATTAAAATGTTTAAATAATGTGATACTCAGAGTCACAGGTCGTCAAAACCTTGCAAATTAAAATAACAATAAATGTATCTGTAAACTATAATATTGGACAAAACATTTAAATAATGGCAGTACAAAAATATGTGAGGGTGTACTATATGCTGCTGGAGCAAACAGGTCCATACAGTTACTCTGGGGTAAAATCTGGTGCTAATCAATGAAATTAACTATATGTTTATCATGTAGGTCCTGGCCCCTGCCTCTGGATGTATTATGCTAGAGAGATTTTAGCTTGAGTCCAAAGACAGTCACCAAACCATTGCTTGTGCTAGTGGGGAGTTATAAGCAACTCATGTCCATTACTAGAGGAATGCAAACCATAAGTATAGTATGAAATAAACTGCAACAATTCGAGTAATGGACCAGATGAACATAAAACAATATTAGTAGATGCACAAAAGAGAGTGTGCATGTAATATGTTAGAAATAGAGTGAAATTTATGTAACTGTAAAACACAAAGACGCACTACGTATGGCTGGGTACATATATAAGTGCTTTTGTCAAAATATTAGAGTAGATGTTTATGGGGCAGAGAGAATAGTATTAAAATTATAGATAAATGCATTTAAAATGAGATCATAGGAATTTATTTGAGCAGTATTAAAATTACTAGTTCTCTAATTTAAAAAAGCACTATTAAGCCAGAAAAGTGGCCTAAGCAAATAACTACACAAGATATGCAGACTTAATACTTGGAAATTTTTAATGTCCTCTAGTAACTACTGTGGCTATTAATTACATTCTCTTTGCTTTGCTCTTACTATTAAGACAGAAGAGGGGCACCTGGGTGGCTCAGTCGGTTAAGCCTCCGACTTCGGCTCAGCTCAGATCTCACGTTCGTGGGCTCGAGCCCCGTGTCAGGCTCTGCACTGACAGCTAGCTCAGAGCCTGGAGCCTGCTTCGGGTTCTGTGTCTCCTTCTCTCTCTGCTCCTCCTCCTCTCATGCTCTGTCTCTCTCCGTATCAAAAATAAATAAAACACTTAAAAAATTTTAAGACAGAAGAGCTGCCTTTTGGTTTGTTGTTTATCATTTTTTTCCTTTCGTGTATTAGATTTGTGTTTGATACATTCTTAAAGGCAAGATTTTTTCATGTGTATTTTTTTTTCACAGAAGTCTTAGGATCATACATTTACTCTCTCGGTATATGCAAAACCTTATTTTGGAGGTTTAAACACTTAAAAACGTGTTCAAATTATTCTATTAGTTCTTCAAACATGCAGTTTGCGTCTTATTCAACTTTTCTGCTCTAAACAAGGTTCTTGGGTGTATACATGTGAGTCATGCAAAAAAATGAAATTTTATTTTTGCACTAGTGACATTTCATTGAAGACACTGACACTGGCTGACCATATATTAAAATCATATTGTTATTCCTAAATTTTTAAATACTAAGGAGGAACTATACAAAAATGACTGTAATAATTTACTTTACATCTATATTTTAAGCTCTTCAGTCTTTTTTTTCCTTTTAGATTCCCCCTTCTGGACCTCTAGAGAGATTATAACCCAGTGTTATTGGTTTAATAATAGTAAAGTATGATGGCAGGACACTTAGGAAATGCCACTATATGTGAAACAGAATGTAATGTGATTTTAGATCTGGAAATTGCTGGTGGTGAGCAGAGTGCGAATAAATATCAAATGTCTTCTCTTTAGCACTAAATGTAAAATGTTCCAAATCATCTTATCCAACTCTAGATGTTAACTTAAATGTAAATGCACATATTGAATGCAGTAGTGGAATAGCAAACAGAATTCATAACAGAACAAGTAATGTGATTGGGGATGCTGCTTTACTATATCTCTTAATGCCAAGAAATAGCAAATGAAATTGGTCTTTAAAAATGCAAGGCATGGGGTACTTGGGTACTAGGAAAATTAGAGCTGCAGTACCTATAATCCAGTTTGCATCTAAATTTCAAACTTCTAAGTAACGTAAGAAAGTGAGGTAAGAAGCTTACCTAGGCAACTGTATGAAAACAGGATCTAACACAGCAGTTGCAAATAGTTAAATGTCTACGTTAGAGCTTAATTTCAAGTCTATCAGTTAGCCTACTTGCTTGGGCATACATACTGAGAAGAGTTCACATCCTTTATTTGGAAACAATCACTCCACAAAGTGAGGCCTGTTGTGCCTTATGAGATCCAAAATTGTTCGTGATAACAATTACTATGTTTTATATAAGTCAAAGATATTAGTTATGTTTATAGACACTTTGAAAACATACATTTTGCAAGATCATGTAGAAATCTAAATTTTACTAAGAAAATTATTCATCAAAATTTGAGACAAAAGCACAGTAATAAGAAACTCAAGATTAAAGACTCTGGAGTTCACTTTTAAATACAATAACCTTGCTTTCAAACAACTCATAAGTTTTATTTTCTACTTGTTGTTTACTGTCCTATATTTTGACCTTATTTTCTCAACTAGACTAAAGCTGTTCTCAATAAAAGACTGAGTATATCAGAATTCATCTCTAAATATGCCTTGATACAGTTAAATAAATTATGGTATATATCCATACAACAGAATAATTTGGCACTAATAAAAAAATGTGTAGATCTATCTGTTTATGCAGTGTTCTCTAAAGCCTAGAACAGTGAACATTGTATGATTTGTTCCAAATTTAAAAAATAGAATATGCATATCCACCTATAGCTAAATATAGAAATAGAGATATTATTCTTACATATATGCTAGTACATGCATATTATTTTTCTGGAAAGATGCAGAAGAAAAACTATCAGTGAATTTTTAAAAAAAAAAATAGAGTCCAAAAAAAGGAAAGAAAACACATTCGCTTCTCATTTTGTACCATTTTATACTGACATTCTTGGCTGATGATTGTATTCATTTTACTTAAAAATAATCATTGGGATTACCTGCATGGTGAGATTATGGGCTATATTAATTTCCTTCTGTGTACTGAAAACATAATATGAATTGAATTTTATTTTTAAAAAAAGGCAGGAGATAGCGAGGAAGGAAGGAAAGAAGAAAGAGGAAGAAAAGGAAAGAACAAATAGAATGCTCTGGAATGATTTGGGTGGGGAATGGACAGTACTGTAGAGGCAAATGTAGTTTGAAAAATTTCTTAAGTAACTGATAATTTTGGTCTATTATTACTACGTAACTATTGAGTTAAATTTTCTTGATCTCTTCCAGCAATCTCAGGTCAACTTGTTATTTTTATAGTGATTTCTCCCCCAAATTCTAAATATCTGGCAATTTCTTTTTTTACATAACCTATTGTAGGAAATCTTACAAATCTTTTGTTTAAACATACAGCAGGGAGGTTTTTGTAATAAAAGTGTTCAGCATTGGTAAACCGGAATAAACAGCCGTGAATAGTGCAGGTTTTTAAAGGACATTTTGCTTGGAAAAAAATCACTGCTCCAGTGTTCCAACCAGGTGTCTCTTTTAAAAATAAAATTTGACTCTATTTGCTTAGAACATTTGAAAATTATTTTTTTCATAATAAAACATATCAATAGTGATGATACCTAGTTTTAATGTGTATAATAAAACAATTACCCTCTTGCTTAACTTCTAAGTAATTCTATACTTGTCAATAAATTAGGAAGTTTATTTTTAGACAATATGTATAAAATGCCTTTAATATGAGTATCTATCTATCTATCTATCTATCTATATATATTATATTCTTCTGGGCACTTATCCTAACATATAGTTAATTACACATTTTAAAAGAAACGTGAAACTTTATTGTAGCATTGGTCGTAATACTATTTGAAGAGACCAAATACCTAACAAAATATGCTTGATTTTAGAAAATATGCTGTGAAACATCATTCACTACAATTTAAGAAACAGAGCTTAAAAGTATTGCCAGACAAATAAATTCATAATATATTTTTACTTGAAAACAACCACAATATAAAATGCATATTTTTTAAAAGTGCATGATTTGTTTTTCATTTACAAGAATTATTCTATTTTTTTTTATAAAATAAACTGATGCATTCAGGCATAAAATATCTAGAAAGATATATATCAAAATGTTTCTAATTAGTAGGATTAACGGAGCCTTTTTTTACTTTTTACTTTTTTCTTATAGGTATTAACTAGTTATTCTACAGTAAGCATTTACTATTTGGGTGTAAGCATTTGCTAAAGAAAGAGTATAAAAATAAATAAACTATTAAATACTAAATGGAAATTGCATTACCACATGTCTCTGAAATATGATTTCTTCTACTCATTCCTGAAGTCTCAACTCAAGCATTGCCTCCTGTAAGAAGCTTGCATTGAATTACTTGTTCTTATTTTTAAATATCACCTATCAAAATGAGAACTAGTATTTGACAAAAAGCCTAATTCTCCACTGAATTCCTTGTAAGCTGAAACTCTGCATCCCTATTGTCTGAGAAAAATCTGGCAACTAGTATTTCTTCAGTGTAGTTTAACTTGAATCCAAAAATACAAGAGGAATTTTAAAGTATCTGTAAGCCAGTCCATAAATGCCACACTTTTGTCAATCTGTAGGTATTTACACATGTAATCCATCTGCAAAAAAAAAAAAAAAAAAAAAAAAACTTGTACAAGAAAAAAAAATCATGCTTAAAAATGTGTGGTGCTTAAAAGCTACTAGTTATCTGGTAATTTCCGGGAATATTTATCATATTCAAAGTGGCAAAATAAGAAGGATACAATTGTCTGTTAATAGTTAGCACAAGATAAATTCAATCCATTATTAATGGAACAGACTAATAATCAATTAATGTAACATTGAAGATATTTTTGACACGTCCCTTTGTTAAGTTTGCAACCACTAAGCTAGCCATTTGCCTATTGCTCTCACACCAATTCTGTCTTTTATTTGCTCTCTTCTGTTATCTCAAGGAACTACATTCATGCATCCTCTTTTGCCAATGAATTTAGAGTTATTTTTAGCCGATAGGAAGTACATGTAGAATATTAGAAACTGATAGGAAGAGAGAAACATAGCACCTTTCTATTCTGCCATTAATGTTGTCACCAATGTCTGGATCTCCTCAGTGGGTCTAGTTCCTGCCAGCCTTTTCCTCTCCACGCTCATGGCACCCATCTGGCATCTCAACTATGGCTCTAGATTGTATAGTACGACTCTTCCACAGTCTTCCAGATCCTATAACATGATTTCCACTCGTTTTCCTTTAGCCCTAGGAGCAGTATCTGATTCATGGTGTTTACTATTCTTTAGGTTACTACACTGATTTTTCAACTCTTCGGTCACACATACAATCCAATTCCTTGCATAACATTCCTTATGTTTGAAATAACTAGGGTGTCTTTTTTTTTTTTTACCATTTTTATGACTTTTATTTTATTTTTTTTAATATTTTATTGTCAAATTGTTTTCCATACAACACCCAGTGCTCCTCCCCTCAAGTGCCCTCCACCATCACCACCACCTCTCTTCCCCCCTCCCCCCTCCCCCGCCCCCAGAGCCCTCAGTTCATTCTCAGCGTTCAATAGTCTCTCAAGTTCTGCATCCCTCTCTCTCCCCAACTCTCTCTCCCTCCTCCATTCCCCCTGGTTCTCCATTAGGTCTCTCTTGTTTTCCTGCTAGACCTATGAGTGCAAACATATGGTTTCTGTCCTTCTCTGCCTGGCTTACTTCACTCAGCATGACATAGGGTGTCTTCTTTTTACTTGTCTGGGTATCTTTCAATACAGCCCTCATGGTTTCTTTTGTAACTCAAGTTGCAGTAAAAGCTTTTGCACAATATGCCTTCTTCAAAAGCACTATTTAGTTAAAACTCTAGCTTAGCTGGTCTACCTGCCCTGGAAACCACATTCTTAAATGTATATACAATTGGCATATACAATCATTGAAGAACTTTTGTAAAACAACACCCGATAAAACTCTTTGCTCAGTACCTGCTAAAGGCACCATAACAAACATTGAGAGTGATTTAACTCACCCTGTAGATCACGCAGCTTACAAAGATTATTGGCCAAAGTAGGCCAATAACATTTTTGTTATATGGTGATAGATATTATACTTGTCCATGTAAATGTCTTAAATAATGTATTGAGGCAGACACAGTGAAATTGTGAGGTTTGTTTTTAACCCCTCATTTTTCTTATATTGATGAAGTCATTTGTCTCAAGTAGTTAACAGAATCGTCTCCAGTGTGGATCTGGCCTGACCTTGTTTTTCAGCACCCTAATTCCATGCAATTCGTTTATCCTTTTCTGGCAATTATTGATGCACCCTTTGTGGTCCATTTAAGTCTCTCACCGATTATGAATGCAGAGGAATCAAATCCTCTTCATAATTGTACAAAGCGAATTCTTAGTCAACTGCATTAAGAAAACTCCACACATCTGTTTCAATTTACTAGTACATAGATCCTATCTCTGCAGGAAACACTATTAGGGAGTACACATTTCTTGCATTGCTCTGCAAATATGGCTGATGTGGCTACCTGCTTCATGAAAATGCCTTTTTTTTAGGTTCTTTCTGGGTTGTAGTCATAGGCTAGGTTTAATTTTTAAAAAGTATTGTTTGAGGATAAAGTGAGCATTCTCGGATTACTGTTTGAAACAAATACTTCTATATCACTCAGAAAATAATACTATTTTGATACTTCCTGTGAATCTTACTTTGCTACTATTATATATGTGTTTTAGTAAATGTTCCAAATGAAATAAATGGCTGGAGTTTTAACTATCTTAAGATATAAACTCTAGATGTCTAGTTGTGTTTTATGATAACTTTTTGGCAGGATTATACAGAGTCAGAAATCATCATGTTGTACCTCTAAACTTTTTCTAGAATCAACTTTATTGCCAAATCTTTTCTATGAATTGTATCTTCTCTTGCAAGTTCTTTGTACCTTTGGAGTGTTGCTAAACTTCTAAATTTGGCAGAGCAAAGCTGATGTCCTGGTCATCCATATGGATTCTGAGTTTGCCCACAGCCCCGTAAGATTGAGAGGTGAGAGGAACTTTCTGACTAGCCCGGAGACTTCTTAGGTTGTAGGATTAACTGTCTGAGGTGCCAGTTTGACCCGTCTCCTGGTCTGTATCTCGAAGGGCAGTCAAAAAGGCAGGAGTCTGAGGAATTTACACCTTTCATGCTGTCAACAGGAGTTATAAAATCATAAAATGTGTGTTTTAAGAACAAATTGTGATATGCAAGAAGGCATGCAGGCATACAGTAGAAAAATGTGGAACTACTGAAACTTGAGTCCAAGCCTCAATTCTGCCACTACCTCAGTGACCTTACGCAAGTAGGTGTTCTTTTCTGGGCCTAAGTTTCTTTATCTGCCATTTTAGCAGAAATGACACTACAGCCATGGCATGATATTTTAAAGAGAGAAACCTGGAAAGTCCTTCCAGACTATCTTCTTCAACCATCTGCTTCCAAAACCCTTCACAGTGTGAACTTTTTTCTGAAGTCCAAACAGTTATGGGAGGATGACGATATTCAGCTGTGACAGCTTTGACAAGCTTGCTTTTCATAATTTGCTTAAACTTAAAGGTAAATGTGGAACATGGTCACACACAGCAGCTGTAGGAATAACCTCAGCAGAACTGCAATCATTGCAGCAAACGCGTTAGGTGGAATTAGGGTTCTATTCTGAGGTATCTAACAGTAATTAAGAAATTCTGTACCTAAAATAATCCTGCAAATGAATGTGCTTTCTTGACTCCCAGGGACTCCTTACAGACTGAGACAGACGTCTGGCTTCTAGTTAACTCCTTTATAGTCTTTGTGTACAATGATCAGTTTAAAGCTACCAGATTTGTCTCTCTTTTCAGAAAAATATTTCTCAGGTGTAAAGAAAGTATCATTTTTACGAATTGGTGTAAGAATCAACCCTGTATTTTTTGCAGTAAAATACATTTTACAGTGGGTTAAAGTTTGAGAATCAGCATTAATTCCACAATTTTTATAGCATTATCTTTCTCTGTATAATTTGGTATATCAAAGTAATAAAACAATGTGCTGTGGAAAGAAAAATCAGCTAAATGATTAATAGGATCACAGAGACAAAACGTTTTATATGTATTTTATATATCATATGTATATAAGCATAGCTGAATATTGTATTTGAAAAGTATTGCTTCTAGTAGACAGAGGAGTGGGGTTAAACATAAAAGAGGAAACCAATTGTAGTAAAAATTTGAGATCGAAGGACTCCAAATTGAAATCTTGTAGAGGTATATTTATATAATTTTAATTTTAAAATATTAATCTGGTATTATCATATTTTAACCTCATATTTTCCAGATACAGCAATTTTTCCCTCTGTAGCAATTTTTTCCCAACAGCAATAAGGAAACCAAAAGAGTACCATATTTCTTTGTTGAAAGCAAAGATTTCTATTACATTTCATATTTGTACATAGCTTTTATTTAACAATAAAAGAGTTAAATTTTGGATGCAATGTACATAGCCTGTTTTATAATTTGAAAGTGTTTTCAGCTCTTTCATTCACTAAAAGATCACTGATGGAGATCAACATGGAAGGGAAATTGTATAATCAAATTTCTTTAAAAAAATGTCATTACTAGTGAGAGACAGGATTGATGACACAGAGAATTAATCATAACCATGATGTATACATTTCCCAGATATAAGAAGGTTGCCAGGAAGTTAAAATTGTGAACTTCAATTTTTTTATTTGTATTTGAAATAGACAGCCACTAGCAGTCAGAAGATTATAGAGCTTTCAGGATCCAATAACTTGAAAGGGTTTGCATAGTTTTCATGTAGTTAGAATACAGAGATGAAAAAACATGGGAAGATGTGTGTGATAATCATGGACATAGGATAGACAGGTAATTATTTGTGCATTGTATAAGAATACTGTCAAATCTACAATAAAAAGGCCAAAGAAAAATTAAGTTAAAATAGAAAACACCTTTCTCCAACCTACCAAATTGTATATATTTTTTGTAAATGATTTGTTCATGATGAAATATAATCCTATTGCTTTCTATCTTGCCATGTAATTCGCCACTTGAATAATTTTACCAAATGTTCATTGTGTCTACTTATGCCAAGTATCAATACTTGTGGACTCACTTGAAGTTATAATTTTATCATATAACAAAGTTCTTACAAATAGTTTAATATGCTCAGTATTTCCTTTTTTTTAATTTTGTTTTTGTTTTTGAGGAAAAGAGGCATTTTTTTTCTTGGGGATGATGCACCAAGATCCACCTTCAGATTTCAGCTGAGAGGCTGAGAGGGTCAGTAAACGTGAAAGCAGGTTTTGAAGGGATACAATGACAATTTTGGTTCTGGGCACCTTTACAATAAGGTGGTTTTACAAAATTATACTGTATTCACATTTTAATCCCCAATTTCTACTAAAGTGTGGATGCTAAACAAACTTTTAATGATATTTAACAAGCAAAGAACCTCATATAAAAATGTCCAGTAGGCATTTGGAAAATCATGGAACGCAAAATTTATTAATGCTCTTCACAGTGTATGGTAGATAGGATACATTAAGTATGTACTAAGTATCTAATATATTTTAATGTTTTTAATGTTTATTTATTTATTTTTAGAGAGAGAGAGAGAGAGAGAGATTTTGTGTGGGAGAAGGGGAGGGGCACAGAGCGAGGGAGAGAGAGAATCCCAAGCATGCTCCACACTTCAGTGTAGAGCCCGATATGGGGTTTGATTACACAAACTGTGAAATTATGACCTAAGCCAAAATCAAGAGTCAGATGCTTAACCGAGTCACCCAGGCGCCCCTAAGACATGTTAATTCTTAACCATACGAGTGATTAAAATGCTTACATAGTAAATAAATATTTTAAGAATCCTGTCACTATAATAATTTCTTTTTTAAATTTTTTAACATTTATTCATTTTTGAGAGACAGAGATAGAGCCTGAGGTGGAGGGATGCAGAGAGAGAGGGAGATAGAATCTGAAGCAGGCTCTGAGCTATCAACACAGAGCCCAGCGCTGGGCTTGAACCCACGGACTGACCATAAAATCATGACCTGAGCTGAAGCTGGACGCTTAAACAACTAAGCCACCCAGGTGCTCCATTATGATAATTTCTAAAGTGATAGATTTGTACTATCTCTTTCCAGTTAATATTTACAATACCTGAAATATGTGGCCTTATGCTGAGAATTATTTTATTTTTATTTACTGAAATATAATTGACAGGCAATATTATATTAGTTTCAGGTCTATAATGTAGTGATTTGACATTTGTATATTTTGTGAAATGGCCACTACAATAAGTCTTGTTATAATATGTCACTTTAAAATTGTTACAATATTAATTTTTGAATTTTTTTCTATTTGAGTATATTGAAACAAAGCATTGCATTAGTTTCAGGAATAAAGGTGGTGATTCAACTCCTCTATACATTATGCTGTGTTCACCATAAGCATAGCATCTGCCACCATACAATGCTCTCATTGATGATACTCTCTGTGCAGTGCCTTTTATTCCCATGACTTATTTATTCCAGAAATGGAAGTCCAATTGACTATATTCCTCAAGTTGTATATTACATCTCCATGACTTCTTTATTTTATAATTGGAGGCTTATACTTTTTTTTAAGATTTATTTTTAAGTAATCTCTAAACCCAGTGTAGGGCTTTAACTCACAACTCCAAGATCAGGAATCTCATGTTCTTCCAACTGAACCAGCCAGGCACCTCTGGAGGTTTGTACTTGTTAATTCTCTTTTATATATTTCACTCATCCCCAATCCTCTTGCCTCCTTGTAAGCACCATTCTGTTCTTTATGGGTCTGGGTTTTGTTTTGTTTTGTTTTGTTTTTGTTTTTATTGAGAGTCCACATATAAGTGAAACCATGCATTATTTGTCTAGATCTATGTGACTTATTTTACTTAGTGTAATATTATCGAGCCATTTATGTTGTTGCAAATAGCAAGATTTTATTAATTTTTTTATGGCTGAGCAGTATTCCACTGTATATATAGACCACATCTTCTCTCTCTCTTTCTTTTTTTTATTTCACAGAGAAAGAGAGAGAGAGAGAGAGAGAGAGAGAGAGAGAGAGAGAGAGAGAGAGAGAGCATGAGTGGAGGAGAGGGGCAGAGGGAAAGAGAGAGGATCTTAAGCAGTCTCTATGCTCAGTTAGCATGGAGTCTGACATAAGACTCGATTCCACAACCTTGGGATCATGACCTGAGTCAAAATCAAGAGTCAGATGATCAACTAATTGAGTCACCCAAATGCCTCCATGTCTTCTCTACCCATTCCAATGGACACTTAGGTTGTTTCCATATCTAAGCTATTGTAATGCTCCAACGAACACTGGGGTGTATATAACCTTTCAAATTAGTGTTTTCATTTTCTCTGAATAGATACCTAGTAGTAGAGTTGTTGATTTACAGAGTAGCTCTATTTTTAACTATTTGAGGAACCTCTATACTGTTTTCTATAGTGGCTGTACCAATTTCTAGTGTTCTCTTTTCTCCACATTCTCACCAACACTACTTGTTATTTCTTCTTTTTTCTTTTTTTTTAATAATAGCTATTCTGACTGGTGTAAGGTGATAATTTCATTGTGGTTTTGATTTGTAGTTTTTGATGATTGGTGATGTAAAGCATCTTTTCATATGCTTGTTGGCCATATGTATGTCTCTTTTTTGGAAAAATGTCTATTCAGATCATCTGGTCACTTTTTAATTGGGTTGTTTGTATTATTGTTGTTGGTAGTGGCATTGAGTTGTATGAGTTCTTTATATATTTTGGATATTAACACCTTATTGGATGTATGATTTGCAAATATTGATTCCCTTTCAGTAGGTTGACTTTTTGTATTGTTAATGTTTTCTTCAGTGTATAGAAGCTTTTGTTTGATGTAGTCCCATTTGTATATTTTTGCCTTTGATTCTCTTGCCTTTGGAATCAGAGCCAAAAATTACAGTTAAGACTTGAAGACATGGCCTTGTTCAGGTAATGATCCTTCTCATTCAACCTTGCCTTCACTCTTTATTGTCTCCCAAACATTTGTGATTTTCGAAACTGCCTGGTTTATTCTTAATATGCCCATATTTTTGAAGGCATACCGACACCTGTCGGTGATCCAAGGGGAGGAAGAATTTCATTGAGCACTTAGTTTCAGGCTGATTGGAGGCCCGACTTTCAGGTAGCTGTTTTTAAACTACATCAATATAAACAAGCTTATTCGGTTGCAATTATTATTACTGATGACCAGGAGACCTGAAGGTGTCCTCTGGGAAAAAAGTTGCAAAAATTAGGGTCCCAGACAAGTGTATAACCTCTCTTTTGAGGAATCTCATAGAGCTGTAGCAAGGCCAAGTGGTTTCACAAAGATGGTGTGTTTTTACATACACTTACATTTCAGTATTTTTTAATTCCTAAAGAATGCTAAAATTACTCTGTTTTGATTATGGTAGATTTATAATTTATGTTACTCTCCGATGGGACAATCCTCTACTCAAATTGCCTCACCTCCAATAACTAATCTGTATTTCTTTTCAAAAATATCTTGGTTATAGCCACAAGTCAACAAATGTTAGAATCAACTTGTCAAATTAAAAAACAAAACATGCTTGCTGTTTACAGTAGAAAATAACATATTTTATTGGCTAATTATGGGGAAAATATTCCTGTTACTGCCCAACTGTGACTATATGGTCAGATCTCACTTTATTTTCCTAGTAGAATTTTGTACTTTACTGTTTTTGTATGGTTTCTGTGAATTTATTGGAAATTTTGTCCATAAGTGGGTTTTTCTGTTGTTGTTGCTAAAAATTATTAACTACTACATATACTTAACCATTTATTGTTGATATATCACAAGGTTATTGATTTCATATATTGTTTATAAACTGGCTATGCCTAACTATGGTTTCATTTTTTCCTTGTTGTCAGACAATTCTTTTTGGTTTTCTAGCAATAGGTCATATTACCTACAATAATGAATATTTAACTCCCTTTTTTCTTGTTATGTTTCTTTATTCACTTTTTAATATATAAATAGGTTTGATCAGTTTCAAACAAGATAGGAGCCTCTTTGATTTTTTTGACAATAACAATCTAAGCAGAGGTTTACTATAAAGTATAAGATTGATTGTTAGTTTGAAATAAATATGTTTTTTCTACAGTAACTAGGTGTATCCAAGATACAAGGGTATCATTCCATGGTATAGAAAGATATTATATAATACATCCATTGGAATATTTAAATATGTCCATATATATGTACAGATACATATATATAGTATATGTTATAGTGAAATCAATTGTTGCTATAAAATGTTTGAACACATTTAACCATATTAGAAACTGACATAGAATGCACATGCATTTATATAGATATAAACATTAGTGTCCTACTCCAAAACTGATATTACTGTATTTTAGTAAACACACATTTAATTTATTATATTAATATATTAAACACCAGGGCTCACATGGTTTTAAAGAAATACTATAACACTTGTCCACACTAAAACCTTTACTTTAAAAAATGTTTATTATTATTTAGACTGAATTTAAAAACTGATGTGAAATAATTTGCCTTTGTAGATGCAGGAGAAGTTTACTTGAATTACATTCAGGAAGCAGTGCTGTGGGAATAAAGGCTGAAGCAAACTGCCAGCCATGGAGTGGTTGATGAGTATAATTTACCTTCACCATTTGCCACTCCCCAACCTCCTTGTTAATCACAGAGGGAAGTACTCAAGGATGTACAGGTTAAATATAGTATCGAAGAAGAAAATGCCAATAAATTTGCTATTGGGCTGTAAGAAAAATAAAAGCATCTCTCAACGACTATCAAAATATGTAATAATTGAAGATTTTAAATAAAATAGATTAATGTTGGTGATCTTTTACCACATATTGTTATTGCTTCCCCATTTTATTTTGTGAAAATTTTAAAGATTTCCATCAAATTTTCCAAACACTTTATTTTTTTAAGTTTTTATTTGAATCCCAGTTAATTAATTTAGCTTCAGGTGTACAATATAGTGATTCAAAATTTCTAAATACCCAGTGCTTATTACAATGAATGCAATTCTGTTTTTGTTTTATTTTGTAATATTTATTTATTTTTGAGACAGAGGATGAGTGAGGAAGAGGCAGAGAGAGAAGGAGACACAGAATCTGAAGCAGGCTCCAGGTTCCCAGCTGTCAGCACAGAGCCCGATGCAGGGCTCAAACACACAAACCTTGAGATCATGACCTGAGCTGAAGTCGGGTGCCTAACCGATTGAACCACCTAGGCACCCACAATGAATGTAATTTTTAATTCTCATCATATATTTAACTTTTTCTGCTACCTGTCTCCCTTCTGGTCACCATCAGTTTGTTCTTTATAGTTAAGAGTCTATTTCTTTAGACATTTTTCCAAAAAAGATATGTGATGGCCACAGACACATGAAATGATGCTAAATATCAGTGTTCATCAGGGAAATGCAAATCAAAACTACAATAACGTATCATCTCACATCTGTCAGAATGGCTAAAATCAACAACACAAGAAACAACAGGTATTGGTGAGGATGTAGAGAAAGGGGAACCCCCTGCACTGTTGGTTGGAATGCAAACTGAAAAATATTATGGAGATTTTTCAAAAAGTTCAAAATAGAACTACCTTTGACCTAACAATTGTATTACTAGGTATTTCACCAAAGAATACAAAAGCCCTAATTTAAAGGGATACATGCACCCATGTGCATTGGGATACATGCACCAAATGTTTATAGCAACATTATCTACAATAGCCAAATTATAGAAACAGCCCAAGTCTCTCTCTCTCTCTCTCTTTCTTTCTCTCTCACTTTCTATATATGTATATGTACGTATGTATGTATGTATGTATAATGTAATATTACTTAGACATTTTAAAAAATGAAATCTTGTCATCTGTAACAACATGGATGGAACTAGAGAGTATTATGCAAAATGAAATAAGTCAGTCAAAGAAAGACAAATACCATATGTGAAACTTAAGAAACAAAGCAAACAAGCAAAGGGATAAAAAAGGCAGAGAGGCAAACCAAGAAATAGACTCAACTGTAGAGAATAAACTGCTGGTTACAAGAGGGGAGGTGGGTGGGGTTAAGTAGGAGATGGGCAATAAGGAGGGCCCTTGTGATGAGTATTAGGCATTGTATGAAAGTGTTGAATCACTATAATATTCATCTGAAACTAATATTACACTGTATATTAACTAACTGGAATTCAAATTAAAACTTGAAAAAAATCATCTGCTTCTTTGTTTGCCTCTCTAATTGCTTATTTGTTTTGTTTCTTAAATTTCACATGAGTGAAATTATATGGGCATGCAATTCTTGATTTAAGCCTCATGTTGGGTATAGAGCTTACTTAAAATTTCCCAAACATTTTAAAGGTAAATCCATAGGAAATCTATATCTATGGAGCTCTTAAAAGAAAATTTAAAAAAGCTATGAAGAAGATATATTCTATAATACTACAAGTGGAAAACAAATTTTACATCCTGAAATAATGAAATATATATCCTACTATATACTGAAGGGAATATATTTAAAAGGAACATTGTTTGAACCCCATCCTGGTAAGCAACTAATGACCAGGAAAGTTTCTATGCCCGAAATTCTAGAATACAAGTAGCAACAATTGTTCTAGAAGCAGCATTTCTGTGCGCTGTTGTATTTTATTATCCTATTCCATTATCTCTTTTCATTTTAATTTTTATCAAGCCATGGAGATATTGTTCTTGGATGCTCTTGACAAACTGTTACATACAGGGTGGATCTCAAGGTCAGTGGAAAAGCAAAGCATCTTGGTCCACTGATAGTAAGTCACTTACAAAAGTTCATGTTATGCCAATTGCTTTTATGAAAGACCAACATGAGTAATTTTTTTGGTAAATGAAAGAAATATTAAGAGGAATTCTGCTTTTATGAAAAAGGCAAAAATTAAAATTAGTTTTCAGCATTTATTTTGCAGTGAGACATTATAGAGGCAGCACACAAACCTGAACATCCAGAAGGCACCACCAAGCTCCCTGTTTTTGAACTATATCTGTGAGTATTCATTTTATTTCAACTCACTTTGTACACTCATTAGCAAGATATGTCCTTAGGTATCAGAAAAGCCTAAGAGACATTATTTTTTGGATCTGTCTGGGAAACTCAAAAAACTTTCCACATGAATTTATGGAAATTGCTCCTTCACTTACACAATTGTAGCTTATGAAAGGATGTATAGGAATATTCTAGTTTCAGATAGCAGGGAAAACCTGCACCATTTGTCTTTGTTTATTTGCATGTGACCTAAATTAATTGAGGATTTAGAACATCTTTTTACCAAAGTATTCATAAGCATTTTAGTGTGCAACATCCTTCAATAAAGTTGTTATAATGAAGAAAGGATAGAAAACAAACAAATGCCAAAAAAATCCAAGGAGGAAAATTCCATTCTTGCTGGAGCTAAACTTGAATTTTCATTAAGGTCACCAACTCAGTGATTCTGCACAAACTAAAAATCTTTTCTTAACCTTGGTATTTTAGCTAAAAATATACATCAGTGGCTCTCAAACTTTAGTCTGCACTTAGAATGACTGAGCTTTTTAAAACACAGATTGCTCTTTTGGTAAATTTGGGGTGATGCCAGAGGTTTTGCATTTTTAACAATTATGCTAATGCTATTGTTGGTCTAGGGACCACACTTTGAGCAGCACTGTCATATACCATCTCAGACACACACATACACTTACACACACACACACACACACACACACATACACACACACACATACACATGTGCACACATAGTGGAACAACTCTTTTCCAAGAGGTCAGATTCTCTACTAGGGATCTAATTTTAAACCTAATTGTTTTTTACTTTACATCTTTAATGTTGTACATATTTTTCCTATTCTGAGATATAATGGAATGGGCTGTTTGTAACTCAAACTTTTAAAGACAATAGTATAAATACTACCAACTTAGTAACATGGAGCAACCAGGTAAAATTAGTATATTATCCACACCAAAAAAAAAAAAACATTATTCTCTGAATAGAGCATTTGTTTAAATAAATGAAGGGATCTTAACAGTTAGTGCCATTTTTCCACTTGCTGTGAAAAAGAGTAGTATTTTAGGACAACTCTTCTGAGCTAGTAATTTTGGTCAGCACTTTGAACACATCAACTTATTTAATCTTTATAAAAGCTTATTATGTGTATTGAAATATCACTATTTAAAGATGTGTAAGAGAATCTTAAAACACTACAGAACTCATCCATGGCCATTTATCCAGGAAGTAGTAGATCTGACATCTAAGTCTGGCAGTTTGACTCCAGAGACCACAGTCTGGTCTTGTGCAAATTAATGAGAATGAATGTAAATGAATGAGAAACCTCTAATTATAAGTTATAACATATAGGTCTATATGCAAGGTATACTTGATCTTTTTAAAGCAATTGATTGCTTGTAGTACCATTTATGATTAGATTTGTCTGAAAGTAGCTAACAAATAACATAAGACTGGCTATATATTTAATATTTATTTTTCATATTTAGAAAGTCAAGAAAGGAGATAGTAGAAATGGAAAGAAGTTACATATGTCAAGGGACCAGGCTTTTATACTTTATTCTTTTGCCATGTTTGCCTTCCATTTCTGGTGTTATCTAATGGCTCAGTGTAGTTCCTAGAGTCTTTAGCCATTTTCTCTCTTGCACATGGCAAAATGTCAGTAGAAAACAGATAAATGATACATGCCTCGCATTGAAGGCACTTCTCACTTAACCTACTGAGCATTCCCCTTTATAGCCTGTTAGCCAGAACTTAGTCACTGGGCCACATATAGTGGCAAAGAAAGCTAATCATACAGTCTTTTAGAGCAGCCATGTGCTTACTAAAAACTTGGTTTTCTATTACTGCAGAAGAGGAAAAGAATAGACACTATGAGAAAATTGTAAATTTGTGCCAAATTTATTGCTATCAATGAGCCAACTTGATTATACAATTAGATACTCATCAGGAATAGCTGGTTTTCCACATTTTATCTAACATTTAACTAATTGTTAGTAGAAAAGTAGAAAAGGACCTGCAACTATTATTACACCAAGAATATGTTTATGTAATTTCTTCCTTATGCCAGCTACCTATAATAGATGCTGCAGACACAATTATAATGACGCAAAATTCTTCCCCTCCAGGAGTGTGCAGTACAGAGAGAATCTCCTAAAATAATAATCCACTCTTAGTCAGAGTCAGCTTCAATGTACCAGGTTAGTAATTGTATCGTCAATACTCAAATCCTCTGTAAAGAACTGTTGGTGCTCATATTTTCTCAGGCAAAAGAGGAACTAAGAGCTTTTAGGAAAAGCTAAGTACGATAATTAGAATGAGGTCAAAGGCATAAAGAATTAAGAACCCAAATTCTGGAGCCAGATTGCCTCAGTTCCAACCTCTCTCTACCACCTACTTTCTTTGTATCCTAGGGCAAGTTATTTAACCTGTGGGTAAGTGCTTCACCTTTCTGATTTATAATATAAGGCTAATTATAGTATTTATCTCGCAGGGTTGTTAAAGAGATTAAATGAGTTATTATTAGTAAAATTATTAGAACAGTGGTTGCAATAAATAATTATTCTCTAAGTACTTGTTAATAATATCTGAGGTCTATATTTCCCTATTTTTCTCTTAATCAAAACTCTTCAGACTAAAGGTAATACTTAACACTTTTACCCAATCATTATACTTGTAAGTTATAGTAGTAGCAAGCTATTAAAACATATTTTATGAAATTAAATATAACAGTATTTCTCATCTTATTTTAATTTAAGACTTGTCAATATAACATACAATAATAAAAAGGGAAATATAGATAAGCAGAAAACATTTCAAAATCAAATGTTCTTGTTACTATGCCCTGTATTATACTGTCTTCTTAATGTAAAATCTTTGAGCTGCTATCACACAAGAAACCATTGTGAATAAGCTGTTGGGTTTAATTGGTCTTGACCATAAAAATATCTTTGATAAATAGAACTGTCTCTTATTGAGTTAAATTCTAAAAGGGGCAAATTTGGTTTCATTCAAAACACATTCCAATAAAATTAATAGGGGCACACATTTCTATTTTATAATATTACAGTAGAAGGAAATAGAGTGCTTTACACAGTTGGGTACTCAGTAAATCTATTTAATGTTTTCAACTGATGAAAAATACAAGAGCACATCTAGGCCACCAAAAAACTATTGCTTTGAAAAAGGAGGTACAACATATCACCCTCCTACAAAGGCTTCCTGTAGCAATTACTTTTTATATTGATGTCATATAAATTTATAGACAGAAATCAATAACAAGTCTCCAAAATATTCAGGATTTTTATGCCATCTTTGTAAGTCAACCCATCCATCCACTCAACAAGTATGTATTAATTGTCTTCTGTGTACTGTGAACAAATTAGATGATTTCTGTCTTCATGAGACAAACAATAAACTTAATAAATGAGAAAATTATATAAAATGTTAGAAAGTAAGAATTGCTATAAAAAAGTAAGGAGGATGAGAAACATCAAGGATGTGGGTATTGCAATTTTAAGTTAAGATGGTCAGCACAATCCTCACTGAAAAGGGAGAAGTAAAGTTTTAAAAGAAGGTCAGGGAGACAGCCATGCAGATGTCTCAAGAAGAGTATTTTAGAAGAGAAAAAATAAACAATGCAAAGAGAAAAAATAAAACAATGCAAACAATGTAATGTTCCCATTACAGCAAAGAGAGCCAGTGTGAAAGGAGAATTATAGATGAAGTCAGAAGTTATTAAGAAATATTATGATGTAGAGACTGCAGGTCTTTGAAATGACTAACACTTTTATTCTTGGTAAAATGGGAACTGTGCCAGCTGCTTTGAGGAAAAGAGATTCGTTTATCTAGGGAGATAAGGGAAGAACATGGGTTGTTATTTAGTGGACTACTGGTGTAACACAGGAGATAAAAGTGGTTGGGGCTTGGACCCAAGTGGTAGCAATGAGTGGAATGGGAAGTGGCTGGATTAAAGATATATTTTGAAGCTAAAGGCTACAGGATTTCTGGCTCTATTTGATATACACTGTTAAATAAATACATAAAGGATGTCTCTAAAGTATTTTTGCTGGAACGACTAGATGGAGTCACATAGAACTAGTTTAGGAAGACTATCATAGCTCATTTAGTAAATGAAAGACTTGGATAAATAACATTAGAGTACAAGGGTAAGGTTTAGGTAGGAAAAATAAATTTGGGTACTCTCAAAGAAAAATAATGTTAAATTAACAACACTGGAGGTGATCATCAAAACAAAGAGTTTAGATAGATAAGAGAGATGGATGAAACAAGGATAAAACTCAGGGACATTTTGATGGTTTGATGCCGGGAAGAAGAAAAGGAACTGATAAAGGAGCCTGAATGGCAATAACTGATTATAGACAAAGAAAATCATTGGAGTTCAAGCAGATGAGAGAGTAATCAACTGTCACATGCTGCTAAATGGCAAGGTAAAATGAAGACTGTAATTTACCACCGAATTTAACATTGTGATGCCATTGACCATCTTGGTAAGAAGGATTTTGATGAATTATTGAGCATGGAAGGCTTCCTGACTGTGTTTAACAGAAAAATAGGCATATGGCATCAGTTCTTCTCAACTGAGAGTTTATAGCTGAGGATGTGGGAAGAGAAATAAGCTGAAAATAAAACAAAACAAAAACACTGTAGTCAACAACATTTTTTACTGTAAATTTTTACTTTTGGATAATTTTAAATTTATAGATAAGTTTCAAACATAGCACCAAGTGTTCCATACATCTCTTACTCAGTTTCCATGCTGTTGACAGTTTATATTACAATGGTACATTTGTAAAAACGAAAACTAACATTCAGACTTTATTTAGATATCTCCAGTTTTTCTATTCATGTCTCCTTTTTGTTCTAAGATCCAGTCCAGTGTACCATTTCATTTAGTTGTCATGTCTCCCAATATTCTCTTGTCCACGACAGTTTCTCAGTCTGTCTTGTTTGACAGTTTTGTCAGGAGTATTAGACCAGAATCCTATTGGATGTCTCCCAACATTGGATTGTCTGATCTTTATTTTAACAGAAAACAAAACATGGATGGGGTTATGAAATGCACCCTTCTTTTAACATAAGAAAGAATTTCATTTTTTGTAGGAAAATAATCCAGTAAAATCCATAGTCTTTATTGGGATCTAGGTCTTCTAAGGACTGAAAGGTTATGAATTATGGTTTGGCCCAGGTAAGTGCAGAGTAAATAATACCTGCAAACACAATTATGATGACTTATCACCTTGTCTAAGGTAATACAAATAGAAAGTGAGGGATGCATCATTTATTAACATCTCTGACTCCAAAGATATTAAAAGGATAATAAAAAAACTTTAAGCCAATGATTTCTTTTAATTAGTCAAAAAGTGCAAATTTCTTAAATGACTCAAACTACTAAAGTTCATTCAAGAAGATATAAATAACCTTAAAATTCTTATATCTATTTACCAAATTAAATTAATTATTTAAAAACTTTGTAGAAAGAAAACCTTAGACCAAGATAACGTTATTAGTAAATTCTACAAAACTTCAAAGGAAGATATAATAAGGAATCCACACAATTTCTATCAAAAATAAAGAATAAGAAGGAGGAGGAGGAGGAGAGAAGAGGAAGAAGAAGAAGAAGACAGGACACTTTCGAACCATTGTAGAAGCCCAATTTCATTCCATCAAAATCAAAGACGTTATTCAAAAATAAAACTACTGTAAAAGTCCTTCATGAATACAGATGGAGAAATCCATAAGCAAATTTTAGAAAACAAATCCAGTAATATATAAGAACAAAATATAACATGGTCAAGTGTGATTTATCACAGTAATGAAAAGTTGATTTAACACTTGAATATGAATTTAATTTAAATTATATTAAAAGAACAAAAAGGAAATTTAGAAAAATTATTTCAAAATGCACAAAAGCAGTTGACAAAATTCAACATAATAAAAAAACACTATCAAAAACTTAACATTAAAAGATGGATCCTTCAAAGTTATAAAGAATATCTATGAAAAACCTAACATTATAATTAATGATAAAATGCAAATAATTTCCCCCTAATATCAAGACAAAGTACAGATTTCTGCTTAGCCCAGGTTTATTCAATATGTTCTACAAGTCCTGGCCAATGGACTACAACAAGGAAAAAAAAATAGTGGTCAATCCTCAACATTCATACTATCAAATCATTTAAAAAATGGACCATGCAGTGTGTTGGTGGCTCAGTTGGTTAAACCTCCAACTCTTGGTTTCAGATCAGGTCTTGATCTAATGGTTCATGAGCTTGAGTACCACATTGGACTCTGCAGCTGACAGTACAGAGCCTGCTTGTGATTCTGTCTCACCCTTTCTCTCTTCCTCTCCCCTGCTTTTTTTTAGTTCAATGTTTATTTACTTTTGAGAAACAGACAGTGTATGAGCCAGGGAGGGTCAAGAGAGCAGGAGACACAAAATCCAAAGCAGCTGTGAGCACAGACCCAACGTGGGGCTCAAACTCATGAACCATGAGATTATGACCTGAGCTAAAGTTGGATGTCCAACCGAGTGAGCCACTCAGGCTCCCCAAGCATCTCTGTTGCTTATTCTGTCTCTTTCTCAAAATAAATAAAGTTTTTTTAAAAAATTGAACCAAAGATTTGAACTGATACTTCACAAAATAAGATATAAAGATGACTAATAAGGACATGTGTAATATTCAATATTTTTCATTATTGAGAAACACAGACTAAAACCACAATGAAATACCAGTGGTATACACTTGAATGGCTAAAATTAAAGAAAAATACCAAATATGTAATGATGTGAAACAAATGAAACGAACAACATTTGCTGGTGAGAGTGCACAACAGTATATGCCTCTTTAGTTGTTAGTGTAATGGTTTGCTACATAGGTAAAAATATGAATTTACAATCCAGGATCCAACTTTTAGATATTAACCCAGGAGGAATAAAAACACATTCTAACAAAAATATGGTCACTCAAATGTTCTTAACAGCTCTATATAAAAGAGTTAAAAACCTGGACACATTTTTATTAGTTGGATAAATTGGGGCCCAACCATACAATCAACCACTTCGTATCAATTAATGATGAATGAGTTATTGATATAAGCAAAAACATGAACAATCTTAAAGAATCCAAACACAAAAGCCTGCAGACTGAATACTTTGAAAGGTAATAGAATATGCCAACCTAACATAGGACTATATGAATTCATGACATGCCATTCCAAAATATGTCACTTTGGCATATTGATGATTTTAAGCAGTATATAATTAAAAAATAAATGCAGGGAGAGGCTATCTCTTAATTCCTCCTAGTTTCCCTAAAGATCCTCCAAAAAGAACTCAAATGTCATAAATCCTCTCTGTAAGTATCATCAAACCATGAAGATACACTCTTACCATAAGAAAGGAAACCAGAAATTGACACTACACTTAAATGGATTTTGTCACAAATTCTAAGACCTCTTATCGATTCCTCTAAGGATTCATTCATCTATCCAAAATGCTATTTACTTTCCCTTAAGAAGTCTACATTTCTTGGGCCACCTGGGTGGCTCAGTCAAGCATCCTACTTTGGCTCAGGTCATGATCTCACAGTGTGGGTTGGAGTCCTGCATCTGGCTCAGAGCCTGGAGCCTGCTTCAGATTCTGTCTCCCTCTCTCTCTGCCCCTCCCCTACTCACTCTCTGTCTCTCTCTGTCTCAAAAATAAATAAAGAATTTAAAAAAGTTTTTTAAGTCTACATTTCTCTTCTTCTTTCCCTGTTAAAATGGTATTTAAGCCTGAATTCTAAAGCTACCTCTTTGAGTTAACTCATCTTCTCCTGGGTATCTTCCATATTTACACAATTATTCATGTTAATAAAGTTCTATTCATTTTTCTTTTGTTGGTCTTTTTATTATTATTTCTACAAGAGTCTCAGCTAAGAACTCAGGAGTGTTGAAGGAAAACTAATTGTCTTCCCTTTACCTTTCATACGCATGTCTAGAAAATTAAAAGCTACAGTGTTAGTAAGCAGATCATGTTGGCCAGGGGGCAAGGAGTAGGATGAAGTTAATGACTGCAATAGTGCAAGAGAAAACTTTTTGGAATGATAGAAATGTTCGAAATCTTAATTGCAATGATACTGGTTACACAATTGTATGTATATGTAAAGTATTTACATCCCAAAGGGAAGAAGTCATAAAATAAAAACAGAAGGAGGAAAGAAGAAAGGGAGGGAAGGGGGGAGGAAGGAAACATTACTATAGCCCACTTATTTTTTCTACTGCCTCTTTGGTGACACTTTGATTCTGTGAGATACTTAGCGTCTTTTCAATAAAATCTATTTTTGTTTTAATCTCATTCAAGTTGACTTTTTTTAGATTGAGAAACCACCCTGTTTCAATAAAAATGTGCCAGAGAGATGGATATAGGACTAGAAATTCAGAGAAATTTGGTTGGTTTAAAAACTGAGGTAGCTAAAAAAATTTACATATGGAAAGTTTGGGAGTCCTTGGTATTTAGTGTCAAAGAGATATTAACAGATCTTCATGTTTCCTTACTTAGGAGTGAAATTCTAGGTGACCAGGGAGCTGCTATCATAAAATAATTTGATGTGGAATGCTGGTATTGTGCCTTCAGAGAGTTTCTTGGGATGATATTAGATAACTCAAAGGAGAGAAAAATAAATTTAAATCTAAATATTCTTATTTCAGAATGAGATGTAGAGCCTTTCTATGATTATGCTAAAAGAACTTCAGCTGAAACAGAGTTTTAGGGTTATTGCTGCAAACCCATTTCAGAGCTTGCTTTCACTACAAACTATAAGATAATTCACCAAGATAGCTAAATACAAAACTCATACACAAATTCAATAGTTTTCCTATTTTTAAAATGTAACAAGTATATTAGAAGAATTATTAACAATACCAAAAATTAAATAAAATGCATAGGAATAAGAAGAGAGGCGCCTGGACTGGGTGGCTCCATTGGTTAAGCATCCAGCTTTGGTTCAAGGGATGATCTCACAGTGAGTAGGAGTGCCATGTAGGCTCTGTACTTATAGCTAGGAGCCTGGAGCCTGCTTCAGATTTTTTGTCTCACTCTCTCTGCCCCTCCCCCACTCATGCTTTGTCTCTGTATCTCTCAAAAATAAACATTAAAAAAAATTTTTTTTAAAGGAATAAGCAGAAATGGAGAAACAATACTGTGTGGTTTACAGAATTAGAACAAGAAGTATGGGACTGAAGAGAGAGGAGTAAGGACTATGTACAGCAGCCCCTCTCCTTGATTTCCTACCTTTGAACTCTGCCAGCCAACCTCATCTCTGAGTGCAAAATACCAACTGCCAAGCATTAAGAAGAGAGAGAAAACAATGGTGGTGAAATTTTGTTAAAGAAATCCAATTTTTAAATGTCTAGGAACATTAGGGTAACTGATGGTGAGTGTGCTTACCCAAGAATAAAGTCCTCTGTCTGAGCATTCCTGGGTTTCCCAACTCATGGAAGCAAAATGACTGGTTAACACACTGTCTTCAATTATAAAAATTTATTAAAAGCCCTTGTATATTCTCATTCTTCACTGAGAACTTTCTAGAATCAAGTTTCTAAGTACTAGGGAAATCTATAACTAGAAAAAGAAGAATCGGACTTTAAAAAAAGGCAGAAAATTAAAAATGTTTTGGTACAAGAGATCCTGAGGGACTGAAAATTGTCTATGCCAACTCCTACATATCCTTGTCCTTTGTGCATTCTTAGACTGGCAGCTTTTTTTCCCTATCCTGTCTTGCCAATGATCCTATTCTTTTCAACTCATCTTGATAAAAACAAATTGCCCATATAATGGACCCTAGGAATGAAGGAAATATTCTTTTCTTTTTCAAGAATTTTTTAAAAAAATAAACTTTCTGAAACTAGCTGAACTTCAGTTAACCATTCTTGTTAAAGCTTTATAAACACCCCACCCTTCTCTACAGACTCTTCATCAGCATCTTCTCAAGACACAGCTCTCAAAATAAAAGCTTGAGTTTAATGGTGCTACAATTGGTTTTATTCAAAGTAGGAAATAGAAAAATTAAAGAGACAGGAAAAAACCTTTCATCTTTGAATAAAAATGTACCCGGTTTTAAGTATAGGGTCAGTCACTCATTTGGAATTTTACAAAACACAACATTTTCCGAAATAATTTAATACATACTTAGAATACATCATTGAATTGTAGGCAAAGATGCCTGCGTAGCTTCCTAAAGGACTAAACCCTTGCTTAGCCCAGTTCCTTATTTTCATTTCTCTAGATTATGACACTGCTTGAATATCTGGACAAACTTCCTGGTACTGGCCAATGGCTTCCATAAATTTATGGCTTCCATAAATAAATATTCAAGTTCAAGTCTAAGTTTGTAGACTTTCTAGCTCATTTCATATTGTTTATACTGTGGCTTGAATGTAAAAAAATGGGATTCCCCTTGCCCTCCAAACTCAAGAAAGTGGAAAAATCATTAAAATTGCAAAAATCTGGGATCTTTTACATCCACCAATATATGCAACTACGTCTACTTTTCACTGTTTAAAGCCTTGACAACTCTTCCAGTTTCAAAAGTGATATAATTCTAATTATTACAAGACTTCAATCCTTGTAAGCAAGATTGAAATCTTATGACTACCTAGTTATTTGACTCATTTATTGGTAAAATTACTTTTTTATTCATTATAATGGAAGGATTATAACTGAGAATTGGAAAAAAACATTTTCATCGGATAATATTCTTACAAGGGAAAACATGGGAAGGGAGAGAATTTTGATGAGTTTCATTCATTATGTCAGGAATAGTAAGATATCGTACAGTACTTTACAGGCCCTAAATAGACTCATGGTTATTGTGACCCCCTAAATTTATATTACCAGTTACTTTACAACTGAAGAAACCAAAGCTTAGGAAAGTTTTGTGAATTTCTCAAAGTTCCAAATGAGTGACTGATGTCATACTTGAACCCAGATATGTTTGTATTCAAAGACCAAACTCTATTTTGTCAGTTTAACTATCAATATTCTTACCACTCCAACCAGAATTCCCTATGCATGTTCCCTTCTATCCCCATCATCTCACACATAAAACAACAGATTTTTACAAGGCATCTTTTATTTAGTCTTCAAAAGAAAGAGTCTGGGATAGTTACAGAAAAGACTTACAAAAATGTTTATTCAAGATTATCAATTTGAGTATGAGATTTGAAAACCAAACCCAGATCCTCTGTTTCCAAGATACAACTTTCCATTAAATGAAGAGGAAAAATAAACAAAAATCATTGACAACAAAGAAAACTTATATCTGTATTTTATTCTTGTTAATAATGAATGTTAGGGTTTAGATTCAATGAACTATATTCATCTACCTGCTTCTATTTATCATTATTTTTAATTATAACATTGATATTTAAAAGCTTTGTAAACTTCTGGATTTTTAATGATGTAAAGAGTTCTCTAGAAAGTCTTTTAGCAGTTGATTATTGTATAAATCAACATGACAATGAATAAAAGGCCATTTTTAATGGTTAGATTAAAAATTATAAGATAGCTGAACCACATAGAAGATCCATAAACTCATCACAAATAAATCAATCAAGTTAATTCTAACTCCATTCTTAACTATAACAGAAAGAACAAACTGATCCCACAAAAGAAGAAGCTTGTATATAAGCTAATGAAACTTCTTTCAAATAATATTAGTAAGTCCTTTAAAGAATAGAGGTGTTTTAAGTATCAAGCCACCTTTTTTATTTTTACCTCCTCTGTATAGTTTTGCTATCCTGAGCTTTTGTGACCCTTTCCCTACCTTCCAAATGGCTTAGCTTAGCCTTTTACTCCATCTCAATTACATGATCAGGAGTCTTACGGTAGAAATGGTTAGCATCAGAAGAAAAAAATCTATTCACCTGAGAAAATTGAAAAGCCCTGGTACTTCTCCATCTTGTTACCCTTCAGCTTTTCTTCTCTATATCCATTAATTTGGAAGGTAAGTTCTATCCAAAGCAGACCTTCTCAAGTTTGATTCTCCCTTTAACCAATGATCCTCTACTATAATGAACTATAATAGCAGTTAAATTACAGATGAAAATCTTTTTACTTCACACATACAGTGGTCTCCATAAGGGGAAGTATTATTAGAATTTGTAGAAATTGTGGAGGTGGGGGAACACAGCTATCTAACCCTGTTCTGTTGCCATAGCCAAAGATGTGCAGTGTATATGTACATACAGGAGCATATACTATGTATAAATGTTTATATAAACTTATAATTTACCTTGTTGTATTTAGCAATCAGATAAATGTAAGTGCTCAATACAAATTTATATAAAAATACACTTGGAGAATTCTGAGGGTAGAATGGCTTCAAATTAAAATGTTCCAATGACACTTGCTATAAAAATGCATCTCCATTTAGACTTTTTAATATGGAGAAAATTAGAGGTGCCTGGGTGGCTCAGTCGGTTAAGCGTCCCACTTTGGCTCGGGTCAGGATCTCGCCGTTCGTAGGTTCGAACCCTGTGTTGGGCTCTGTGCTGACAGCTCAGAGCCTGGAGCCTGCTTCGGATTCTGTGTCTCCCTCTCTCTCTGCCCCTTCCCCACTTGCACTCTCTCTGCCTCTCTCTCAAAAATGAATAAATGATTTAAAAATTGAAAAAAGAAAAAGAAAATAATATTTACTTCCTGGGAGTGGCCTATCTGGATTTGACCAGCTTGCCTTTATATTAGCAGAAGAGTTTTTAAGCAGCTTCCCATATTCTTAGAGAATTTAGCAGTCGGAAGAATCTGGTAGATGATTAATGCAGTAACAAACACACACTGCTTAAATGCATGCAGTGATATACTTACTCCATGGTAGATACATAATAGAACAAGACAAGTTTATTGTTTTTACACAGTTAGGATACAGATAAGGAGAGAATGTTAAATTACATGGAAAAATTACAAAACAGTCAAGTGCAAATTAAATTCAAAGAAGAAAAATAGGAGAGAATTGAAGAAGTAGGCATCATTGTTTTTTATAAAATTGAGTGGAAGGAAAAGAAGAAGCCATGGAACAAGAGGAGAAATGACTATGTACAATGCACTCTTATTGGCCCAATCACACTGCCTGAGCTGGTCCTAGAAGCAAGAAATAAAGGAAGAAGGGCATTATGGGAAAAAGAAATAGGAACTGTGAAAATGTACCAGTTGGCCTAAAGAGGGTAGCTTCAAAGGAGAATACTTGCCTTCAGAAATAAGGCCATATTGAGAGAAAGAATGAGATCATACAAAAAAATGGGTAGACCAAGAGACAGAACAAGTTATATAATTTACAGGGTCCAGTGCAAAATGAGATGCTTTACTTTCTTTAAGAATATTAAGGGTTTCAAGACAGTGAGAGCAGAGTAAAGAAAAAAGTGAGACTTTTTCTAAGCACAGAGCTTTCAGTACTGAACAGGCCACATGCCCATGAAGCCAGCCCTGCTGGTGGACATTTTTTAAAGGTAATGAGTGTTAGGTACAAAAGCTCTATATCTGATAAGTGACAGGGAAAAACAGGCTGTTAAGCCAGTGAATGACTTGAAACTAGTGATTTGAGAGCAGCAGCAACTGGGAGAATTGAGAAGACCTCAGACTTTGAAACATGGAGATGAGTCCAGAATTCAGAGATCAGAGTTTGGAGACTATTGGACTAACCATAGCCTGAGGGAGAGGCTTGCACTAGCATGGTGATGCAGCAAATGAGGGGGAAAGGAAAACATGACATATATAACATGATGACAGATTTTTACAAAGAAAAAGTAATGAACGTGACAATAAGTGTTTGTTCCATTTGGTTTTAATTGGAAGACTGAGAAAATGCTGGTTACACATACAACATAGCAGCACTGTGCACACCTTGGACCTGAAATTAATGAGATCAAGTAGAGAGCTGCCACCTAAGACAACAGCTGGATATCTAGATCTGAATATCTAAGTATCAGTTCAATTTAAAGTTTATTTATTTACTTAGAGAGAGAGAGAGAGAGAGAGAGAGAGAGAGAGAGATCACATGGGAGGAACACAGAGAGAGGGGAAGAGAGAATCCTAAGCAGACTTCGCATTGTCAGTGCAGAGCCCTATGCTGAACTCCAAATCACATACTGCGAGATGATGACCTGAGCCAAAACCAAGAGTCAGATCCTTAACCTACAGAGCCACCAGGTACCCCCAATATCGGCTCAATTTAAAGAACTTCCTGAGCACTTAGACTTTCAGGAATGGAACAGACCACTTTAGAAAATGGTGATTCCCCTGTTTATAAGTGTTCTAATTTTAGACCACAGTGTTACTTTCCTATTGCTGTCTGACAAATTAGGCCAAACTTAGTGGCTCAAAACAATAGCCACTGTCAGCAGGACTGTTTTCTTTCTGGAGACTCTAGGAGGTTCTAATGGCTATCTACTTTCCCTACCTTATGACCTTTCTCCATCTTCAAGATCAGCAGAGTAGGGTAACATCTTCAGACTTTTCTCTCTTTCTCTCTCTCTCTGTCCCACTCTCTCCCTTTCTCTCTCTTTGCCTCACTCACATGCAAATACACACTCCTCTACTATGGTTTTCTTTTCTGACTTTCCAACCTCTTCTTTATCAAGATTCTTGGGATTAGACTGGACCACAAGGGTAATACAGGGCAATCTCCCCATCCTCAGATCCTTAATTTAATACATCTGAAATATCCTTTTTGTCATATAAAGAATCATATTTGTTGGTTCTGTAGATTAAAATGTAGGTACTTGGAGGGGGGTGACAGGGAATGGGGAGCATTATTCTGTCTACCACCATCACTATAAGGAATTTTCATCAGTCAGTTTAGACTAATTTTGGTCTAGTTTGATTCAGCTCTAAAATTTTTAAATTCGAAGAGACTTGATATGATGTAAAAAAAAAAAAGTAGGGACTGGAGCATAAATCAGAGCAAGAGGCGTAGAATGGATTTAACCAAAATTAAACTATTATTTTGAATCAGTTCCCCAATTGTAAGGATATAGGAACACAATTTCGGGAGGGAGCTAAATGCAACAAGAATGGTGAGAAAGAAAAGAGTGACAGGAGATATGGAAAAAACACAAAGAAAATGATATGGCATTAATGGGTTACACTTTTGGACATTGGTAATATGCCTAACTCCAGAAAATATTTAATTCTTAGTTTATGAGGAATTGGAGGGTTTGGTGTTTCAACTGGCTAGAGGATTCCCAAATTGGTGCTACTAACTGATTCAGCAAAGAAGCAGAACATGATTCAAAAATCTTATTCATTAGGTGGAGAAATGGATAAACATATCAGGACACTCAAAATGAAACCATAGGCAACCATAAGGAGTAATTTGGTTACAATTGTTATCTTGTGAGAACAGCAAAGAAAGCAAGAGAAACTGACAAAAGTGATGAGATAAAATCATATAAAATATTTATGGCTTTGGGATTTTATGCTAAACTACTTACTGCCACTTCAAATGAAGAGGTGTTTTATGGAGGTGAGGTGAGTAGAGATCATTAGACATTGAAATCTTTTGCACTGTCTGATTAGGTATATTATGACTGCTAGGAAATAGTGTATAGGGGACACAAATAAGCATAAGAAGAAAAAAAAGTTCTGGGTGTTCATTCAATGGAGCACTTAGCATTATCTTACTGAGTTCTCTGGGATTATGTGAATCTATACAGCTATGCATATTTGATCATCTTTCTATAGACTAGGTCAGTTTATAACTCTGTGGGATATCTCTAGAAGTTAAGTTGTAGAAAATTGACAATAGTAGCTGTAGAAAACTGACAGCAATGTTTGTGATTTTTGTCCATAGAAATGTAAATGAGATACATCCAGTAGGATACAATTAATTTCTGCTTTGTAGAAATTGTGACCTGAAACTTTGCATTTAATAGAACTTCAAATATCAATCATTTTTACATTTGTTAGCCAAATCATTTAAGGGTGTCTCATTTTATGTATATTTATATAATATATAAAATCTTCAAAATTTTTGATTGGCCTTTATTTGATAATCCTTTCATTTATTAGACTTGACTTTAGCCTACTTTTCAGTTTACTTGTATTGATATTATACTTGTATGACAGTCATGGTTTTATTTTTTTGAACTTCTATACTTTATCACAACCCTTGCTTGATTAAATATTCTGATGCTAGGTATATATGAATCTGTCACAGTATAAATGGATAAAAAATAATTTTAGGAAATTCAGTTTTTAAAACCTGAATTTAGGAAAAATTCAAAGGTAAAAAAAGCTTGAATCTATACTTTTTCGAAGAATCGTGTTTTCAACCACTGAATGCATAGGCATTCCAAATTATAACTGATTTACAAAGTAAGATAGTCTCTGATGAATTGCTGGTAAGATGATTGTATAGTGTCTAGTTTTCAGAAAGTTAATATTTCTTATGACAATACATTTCAGATTTTTGGAATATATCCTAGAAAAGGGGCATCATATTTGAAAAGCAATGCTTTTTTTCTTTTTCCTTTTATCTTTTTTTTTTTGTGTGTGTGGGGATGAGGGTGTTAAAACAAGAGTGTTAGTCATAACTTCATTTTCCCATATTGACTTAAATAAAAATATTTTGTTTTGGACAAAGTACATTTCTAATTTCAAATCTTTTTCTCAAATATGTGCAATCAAAATAAATTCATGTAATGAAAATGCATAGATGTTTAAAGCTTTTTATCTTTTTTTTTATTTGACTCTCTACTCAATGAGTATGTTGTTCTTTTATTTCCATGACATCTTTCTGATACACAGTGTGCGTATAAACTTCCTTTAGAAAAACTATAAATTCTTGCATCTCTCCTCTCAATCATATGATTTATATAGTTTTGAGAACACAGCAGCCCTGCAGCAAAACATTTAATGAATTATTAAAAAGTGCTGAGAATTGCTTTATGGATATAAAGAACTAAAGTAAGGATCATCTAATTCTACCAGTTATTAACATATAAATTCAAAAAAAGGAAAAAGTCGACATATAGGCATTTTGTCCAAAATTAATGTTTTCTACTTTTAAGAAGGTCATAGAAGCAAAAATGATATAAACTTTGGATCCACTTCACTTCACACATTTATTTATTCATCAATATTTCCATAAGTAAATTTGTTAACCTAAGTGTAAATATTTCAACAGGAAAAAAAAAATTCAGAATAAATCAAGGGAAAATACAGGAAATTAAAAAGAATAACAAATATGTGAATACATATAATTATATTCACTGAAAAGAAAGCTCAGCTAAAACTGCACACACCTTAGGGCCTCATTCATTCTCGTGCACATGCACACAAATGCATACAGTACTGAAACATCTGGGAAAAAACATGGACAAATTGAGGCGTCCAGAAAAAAAGACATAATAAAAGATTTTGAAAAAAGACCTATGAAGAAAGGTTTAAAGAACAAGGCATGTTCAGGCACATGAACATACTAAACCAAAATATGATATTTATCTATAAACACATAAATGATAGAAAACAGAGACATAATAGAAACTATAAAATAGAAAAGATATGCGAAAATTAGGCAAATCTCTAAACAATGAAGGATGTAAACCAAGAGAATATTCAACTATGATTGCGATAGTATCTGTCATTAGAGAAAAGCCAAGATTGATGTTAGACGCTTATTAAGAAAGGCTCATAAATAATTAAGTTAACCCTGCCTTACTACAAAGGAGAACAGATATAAACCAAGATCTTCCTTCCAAAGTTGAAATCTAATATTACTTATTCTTTCTTTAGTTGCTATTTGGCTACTTTTAGCCTTCTTATCCATATTTGAAAAATATTTTATTTTTGCTTCATTTAAAAATATAACAAGGTACAAAAAAAGAAAAGAGAAAATTATTCTACATTCCAATTCAGATTAGGTTGTTTAAGCATTATGGATAATGAATTGTGTTTGTGTCCAGAAGCTAAAAAATTTTTTGATTAATATATGAATTGATTTAATATTCCAGGCACTGTACTAGGCAGTAATATAAATCCATTGCCCATTGGAGAAGGGAAGGGAAAAAAAGAGTTACAACAGAGAGGGTGGGAGGCAAACTCTAAGAGACTCTTAAATACAGAGAACGAACTGATGGCTGATGGGTGTGTGGGAAAGAAGGGAAAATGGGCACTTCTGAGGAGGGCACTTGTTGGGATGAGCACTGGGTGTTGTACGTAAGAGATGATCACAGGAATCTATCCCCGAAACCAAAAGCACACTCTATACACTCAACTTGACAATAAATTATATTTTAAAAATTCATTGCAAAGACCGAATCCAAATATAGTTTTCTTTTCTTCCCGATCATTGGAGTCTCATATAGATCTCTCATATAACTACTAACCAATCTCAAATAACTTGTTATTGGTTGCAAGAAATCCCCGTGAAACCATTTTCTCTCCATAAAGAGAAAAAGACATAAAATCAGAAGATATCCTCCTTCCAATCAGTAAAATCTCCTTTACAGAGGGAGAAAAATATACCGAACTTTAGCAAAACTGATATTATAATTAGGATGTAAATACTAGATAAAAACTTTAATAATTGTGTTTCACCAATGCAAAATTCATTATTTGACCAGCAGCAGACAAGACTGGTATTCCTGCATTGATTAATTTCTTTTTATAGCAAGTAAATTAATAATGTAAATAAGATTGCAAGAGGATCCTTGAAAATACTTAGTAGAACAAACTTTCTAAGCACCCTCAAGCACTTTAGAAGGATCCATTTCCACACAATTGATATGCTAATTACAAACCATTAAATCAAGTCAAGGATGTGTATTGGATAACACTTTGTTAGTTTAATGTGAGTTAATGTAGGTACTTGAAATAATAGAACTCTATCTCTTTCTGAAATAATATATTTTCGGGTTTTTTTTCCCCTTAATTGAGACTAAGCTTCCTCCAATTAGTACCGATTAATGACATTTTACAGAAGTCAATATTTAGGAACCAAAAGGTATTGCTGATTTTTCTATAGCCTAGCTATGGTCAGAGCAGAGGTTTAAGTTGGGAATCATGATCTAGTTGATACTTCATCCCATCACAATGGAGATAGTGCTTCCACCCGCAGTAAAATAACAGATATGAACTGGATGTGATCCTAGTCACATAGGTAACAATTTGAACATAGTATACATATGCCTATCGAATAAAGAGGAAGGAACATCTTTACTAGCCAATATTGAAAGAAAACAACTTTTAATATATAAAGAGTTCATCTAAAGAAAAGTGAAACTCATACATTTCTGTATATCTATGAATACACCTTCCTCCTCTCTTACTACATGCACTGAAAAAGCATTGCAATAAGGACAAGGTAGTAACCTAGGCAATTTACAGGTTACTAGAGCCCATTTTTTTACTGAAGGGGTTGGGAAAGGAGACTGTTGATTTGAAAACCTTGACAAGGCTTTTTATTAGCATTTAGTTTATTAGATGTCATAAAATATACAGCATCCTAAAGGTTCTAGAGAGATATTTGTGAAAGAAGAATGAACAGTATTTCCCTTAAAAGAACCCAACAATACAAAAAATTAAATTAAATTAAATTAAAAATAATTTTTTAAAAATGACCCAAAGAATAAACTGAATACACTTTACTATATTTGGCAGATGACTTAATATAGCCTTTAAAAATATAATTTATTATGTGAAAATTTTGAACAGCACAAAAGTAGAGAGAAGTGTAAATGAATACTCCTTTACCCATCACAGATTCAACTGTTATCAATGTTTTGCCAAATTTATTGTCTAACCCCTTCTACAGCTCTGGCCCGCAGGCTCTCCCCTCTCTTGTGAGTTACATGAAGGGAATCCCAGAGGTATCTTTCACTTTGACATCTTTTGGTACACATCTCTAAAATTTATATGGACAGTTTATCACAAATGGTCACAGACTTTTTTTTTCCTTCTATTTACTGTTCTAATTTGTTCCCCATGTATCTTTGCTCTGTCATCCAAGTGGATTGTAGACTGTTCTTGGACAATGACCTCTTTTCTTTTAGAATGAAGTCAGGGATAAATAGTGGCAAATTTCCTTCTCTTTTAAAAATTGGTTCTGAGTTGAATGTTGTGGTCAAACCTACTTCAGTTTTCATACCACCTGAATTTAAAAAAAAAGTTAGCTTCTATAAAAGGGGAGAAAGTATTTAAAAGAGAGAAGCACAGTTTACCACAATCTTGGTACCACTTTTGCTTCAGTGGAGAGAGATTATAATAAAAATTTGGCCATATGCACAATACCTCAGTCAAGATATGAGAAGTTTATCATGTATCTCATGTTCATTTTTAAGTCAATTTTCCCTTCTATTCCATCATTTAAAATGGTCCAACAAGAGAAGTTTTAAAATCATATTTTTCAGCTCATCACCATATTTAATTCTGTAAGTCTTTTTTATTGGTTCTTCAGATAAATAAAACCCAAAATAGCAACTGTACCTTTAAATGATTTCCCCTGCATATTGTTCTCTCTAAATATTTTATTTATTTAAAAACACTATAACCACATTAATATTTATTTAGACATTTGTAGTAATCATTTTCTTTTTCATATAATGAGAAATTACCATAGGCTAATTCAGTGAATGAAGCATTTCACATACAAATTTTTGCATTATCTGATAGGTTTTCATATGTAAATCACATGCATCTGTTTATCTCCGGTGAATAGTGTCAAATATCCTCAATGCAAAATGAACCTTAAGTAACATTATCTTCCTAATGACTTTTCTTTTCCCAAAGAAAAATTGGTTATTTGTGCCAGGTATTTAGAAATTGTCATTTATAAAGAGCTTTTTGTTTGTTTGTTGTTTTTACTGGACTGCATCAGGATAAAAGGGAAAATGAACTCTTTGAGGTGAATTGCCATTATACTGCCCGTATCCAAACCTTTTGGGGTTTTATACTTCAGATTATGAGATCTCAGCTATGAATACTTTTGTAACACAGAAGGTGGAAAGTTCCAAGGAAAACAAAAAAATTCCACTGCACTTAAAGGATTATTAGACGTGAGGCACTTAAATCACGTTTACAAACATGGCAAGACAAATGCTCAAATATCTGAAACAGACTCTCTCCACTCTCAAGTAGACCTGTCTTTGAATTCTTCATGTGGGTGAAATCAAAGCATAGAACAAACACTGTTTTGATATGGCTTTGAAGATGATAACAGCTTCTAACAGAGGAAAAGGCAGCTTTGGGTTTGCAAGAAAACGATGATTGACATGACTCGCAGTCCAAGGAAGCTTACCTTTTAATGAGTGATTGGTGAGAAGCTCTCATCCAGTGTTTTATTTTTGAGGGAAGCTGTCTTCATAGAATAGATCTCAGACAGACTCTAGAGTTGCTATTGAGGCTGTAACATCCATTCTTATAAGCAGCAACAGCTTTTGATCTGATTGAGCCTACCTAGGACCCAGATGTGTACAGGATAGTTAGAGGTGGCCTGTGGATTAGAACTTTACCTCCGTGGTATGTGAACTTCCTGTGATGTGGTCCTCACGCGGAATGGCTTAATTAATACTCTTAAATACTAATGGTCACAGCAAGGGAGATGTTTAACTGGTAACTACTTTTTGTTGTTCTTCCTCTTCTTTTTTTTCTTGTTTCTTTTTGCTACCTTGGTGTTTTTGGTCTTGATAAGGGAAGTGTTGTTAGTGAGCACCCTCACTTCCCACCTCCCCCCAAAATAACTTAGTCATCACAATGTTCCTATATTTTTGTGCATCTAGTTTCAGATCATCAGATTTCTTATCCTTTGGTTTGGTTATATTCTTGAGGACTTGGATCCAAATTATTTTGTGTAGACTCAAGTCAAACTTGTTTTACTTTCATGTTCATATTGTCAGGAGAAATTAGTTTTAACTTATTGAATGAATAAGCAAAGTATAAAAACACCAGAGAATATTTAAGGTCCCAAAGAAATATTAGTCCTACAAATTATCCTTTAAAAAATGACATTGTGGTAGAGATAAACAGTTTGAGCAGCATTTAGTAGTTTGGTCAGAAGTTTACTTGATGTTCTCTAATTCTGTTTTCTACTCTTGGGCACAACTGGAATATCTCAAACTCTTCTCCAAGCAGACTGGGGCAAAATAAGTACTTTCTGGCCAGTACCTAATAAACGAAAGTAATATATGCTTCTTCCAAGCATGGAAGAAAAATTCCCTGGGAACATTCTAAGTCCTACAATCTCCTGACTGGACATTTCCTTTGTTCGCAATTAAAGTTTTTTTAGACCACAGTTATACCTAGTTGTTTACAAATATCTATGACTCCTTTTATGCTACAATGACAGGTTGGGTATTACAACAGTTATCCTATAATAGAAAAGCAGAAAATATTTTCTATATGACTCTTTACATGAAATGAAATGTTTGCTGACTTAACATTAGAAAGAGAGTCAAAGATTGACGACTGTGATTAGAAGAAAGAAAAGAGTTAGTGGTGCTAAGAGAGACATTTCAGAGATTTATGGCTTGTAATGGGAATGATCCATGGTGTAGCTATACATTTGAGTTGCTAAAGTGGTATAAAGTAAATTGATGTAATGGAAATATATGAATAGATGTCTTCATATATGTAAATAGTGGGACTTACCGTGCCAATTTGGGTTACACAGGGAGTCACATCTTTTTGTTGTTTTTTTCAAATAATTTCTATAGCCTAAAATGCCTTAAGAGCAGGAAGTGCATTATCTGTCTTTCTCTAGACTTCTCCACCACCTCAGATTGGGCAAACCTGCTATTAGCTTATTCATGGTGTGCCAATGATTCTTTTATTGCCAAACTAAAAGAGAACTAGGATTTTAATTGGTTTACCACTGTTGTTAATTTTTACAGTCACATAAGGGAGCTTTTGGATACTCATCCTGCACAGATCAATGGGTGCTATTTTTTTTTTAACATTGCCGGCCTAATATGGTCTTGCAACCCTGAGTTGTGATGCTAGGCTGAATATCAGAGAGGTAGTTTACTCTGACAAACATGTAAGTTCAGCAGTGTTCTTGGGCAAGTAATCTAGAAGAGCTTCAAACATTAGCTCTAAATTGGGCTAAAATCAGTTCCAATCAACAAACTCCTAAGTTGTTTTTTGTATCGATGGGAAATTACCTGCCTAGATTCTTCTGCTTATCAACCAAATTTTTATTTTTAAGACTCATTGTCATTTCATCCTTTGTAACTTGACCAGAATGTCCCTTGAGTCATTATGCAAATAGGTTCAGTCTCTAACCCTGAGCTCTGCATGGAGGTGGATTTTGCTAAATCACATGGAAAAAAAAAATCTTGTTTCAACCTAATCCCAGGACTATGAGTTTCTACTTGCCCCATATTTGCATAACTGAAAGGGTCACACAAATGGCCCAGGGCAAGACAAAAAAGATCAGCAACAAGATGACCTTCCATTTCTTCAAATTCAAAGAGCAGCTGTCAGCCTTTCTGGGTAATATAGAGACAAAACCACCATAACGATTACAACAGTGAAAATATACCTTTTGGCATACATGTATGTATGTGTGTGTGTGTATGCATGTGCATATGCATGCATATCTATATGAAAGTATAGTATACATGTATATACATACATACAGATTTCATCAATAAAAATAATTTGAAATAAATTTAGTAATAATTTTATAAGAAACAAATACTACTTAAAAGTGTATGTTGAAAAAAAGAAAAGCAGTACCTTGCCTACATCTTTCTAATTCCCAGCTCTGCTCCCTCAACTCTTAATTCTATTCTTTGCTACTACACTATTAAATAATAAATTCATAATACAGTTCTTAATTTATCAATTTCTTTTTTAAATATATTGTTTTAATTTTTTAATGTTTCATTTATTTTTTGAGAGAGAGAGAGAGAGATACAACTTGAATAGGGGAGGGTCAGAGAGAGAGGGAGACACAGAATCCAAACACAGGTTCCAGGCTCTGAGCCCATGAACCATGAGATCATGACCTGAGCTGAAGTCGAACCCTTAACCGACTGAGCCACCCAGGTACCCCATTAATTTATCAATTTCAAACAAATCTATTAATATTAACTTTTGGTAATGTTACCATGTTATTTTATGTTATGTTTTTGTAATTCTATTAAGAGATTACTATAAGTTGGAATTCATTGAAGTCAGTGTTTACATGTTTATGGTGATATTAATGCCATATACTCCCAAATGGAGAATTATACTCTTTCACATTTGCTCTTGATATTTATCACATTAATTATGGCAATGTTTTTCCATTTTGCTTAGTTTTATATCTAATTAAGTATTTTTTAAAAAATGACCCACCAACTATTTCAAATGATCAGTACTACCTTTTGAAACTCAAATAAATTGGGTAATCAATTAGTTTTATATATATTTCTTCTTCTTCTTCTTCTTCTTCTTCTTCTTCTTCTTCTTCTTCTTCTTCTTCTTCTTCTTCTTCTTCTTCTCTCTTCATCTCTTCTTCTTCTAAAAATCTCTCAACTGCTGCCTCATCTAATCTGGCCAGGTTGATTTCTAAATTTAGACCATAACTGTCATCTTGACAATTCTCTTTGTTCTGCTCTCTGTTGACTTTTCTGTTTCTTGAATCTGTTGTCTTTCTCTTTGTTTACTGCTTATTTTCTTAAAACAGTTTCTCTAGTATTTACCAAAAAGAATAGCCCACCTTAAATTTTTTTAAATTCTTAATTCTATCCTTTTAGTTGGTTGATCATTTATCTAAATATAAAAGTCTGAGTTAAAATATTTTTCTTCAATAATTTCAAGTATATTTTTTACAGTAAACTAGCAAATAAGCTACTTTAGAGAAGTCTTATGCCATTTTTATTCCATATTTAATTTCCATTCTACATATGTGACCTCTGTTTCTCTCTCTCTCTCTCTTCCACTCAGCTTGTCTCTCTTTTTGTCTCCTGTTTCTTTTCTTTATATACCTTCTACCTTTGGATATTTTAAGTATATTTTCTCATTTTTATTACTGAAGCTTTCAAAATGCAGAAAAAATTCTATAATGAACCTTTACATACCCATTTCTATGCTTCAAAAATTACCAATGCAAAGCCAATCTTACTTCATCCTTTCATACTTCTGTCAATGCTGCATACCCATCGATCAGACTGATACATTTTTGAGTTAATTCTGACCCTTATGTCATTTTGCTCATTAATGTGTTATCTTTAGAGTACATGGAATCTTTCTTCCTTGTTTTGTTTTTGCTTTTGTTCTTTGGGAACTTAGAAGTCTAACCTAGAATACTAACCATTTAGTATTTAAACATTTAGTTAATCCCAGTAAACAAATCCGAAAGTAGACAGGCCAAGGTCTACTTGGCCCTTTTACAAATCAGTAGGGACTCAGAACTTTGTGTCCGGTCCTATCCCTCCTGTCCAGTCTGGAGGTTCTACAACTTCTGTAAAAACTGATTGCTTTGTGTGCCTCCCTGTCTAAGCACATTTTCAGTGCATGCCCTTTAAAGCATAGAACATATCCCCATGGTCCAGAATGGCTGGTACAGGTCCTAAATTCATCCCGTATTCCGAACAGGATGATGGAGAAAAGGAGAAGAATCTAGCTCCTTTCTTTTGAGGAAATTTCTCAGGAGTACAATAAACATTTCTGTGACATCTCATTGACTAAACAGTGAATTGACCATAACTAATTGTAAAAGAAGCTGGAAATTAGAGAGATAAATGATAGATAAATAGATAGATAAATAGATTGACACATGGGTAGGTATATGATAATTAAAGTACTTTGATACATATGGCAAGATAGATATGCCCATTTATGAGTAATATACATTTATGTAATGTTTATATATTTAATATGTGTAAGTTTTAATAGTTAAGTTTCCAGTAACTGGGAGTACACTAAGTGAATTTGTATATATTTTTAAAAATTGTATCTTCAAAGTTTTTACTAAATCTTTATATGTTAAGACTATAAACTTAACCTAAGATAAGTAATTTTCTGTGTATTCTTTTCTTTCAAAAAGATATTATAATACCAAATACATAGCAGTAAAATGCCTCAAACTCAGAGGTTGTCAATCAAATTCACATCCTCATTTGCCTACATTTTCACTCACTATTCATGCTAACTGGTGCCAACTCTTTATTGAGATGGCAAAACTAGTTAAATGTTTATTTTAATATTTTGAATGTATAAAATTATATACTTATTTTTTCATAAGAAATCTGGAACTGTCTTAAAAAATTTTTAATATCAATGAACCTTGATAACATCTCAGTGTCTTTGCTCAACTTTTATGGATCTTGACTCAAACATTTGAGAATTCTCAATTTTAAGGTACTTTATTGAAGACACAAGAGAAGATGCTTGGCCCACATTTCTCTTTCTAATTTGACATTTTAGTCCCAGAGCTTCAATACACTGAAACATAACTTAAAATTATTCATGATCACTCAGGAAGGCTTAGTAACAAAGGCAGTGTATAGTAATTGGATATAGGGAAAGTTCTTTAAAGCTAAGTTAACATCTGCCTTTTGAAATAAAATGGAGAGAGAAAGCTGCAATGCAATTTCAGAAGAAAACACACAAAAATCAATGCCTAATTGCTGGAGCTCCTGTAAAGATAAGCATTTCCACCAAAAAAAGAAAAAAATAAATCTCTTTGAATTTAAGACATTTGAAACATTAATATTTTTCTTATGCTTTACTGGATAAACATCATAAATAAGTCACTGCTCAAATTGACGCAAATTCTTCATATGCTTATTTTTTCTTTCCATTTCATCAGTGTCTATTTTTCACAGCTTGATTACATTTCTCATACTTAACAGTGGATTATGATACTAGAAAAAATATAGAAGCCAAAGTGATAGAAATCATGTTAATTATGTTACAAATAAATAACATTAGGTCCAAATGTTAAGACAACAAAACTTCATCTTTATCAGCCAATGATTACATAACAATTTAACACATATAGCTTTCTAAATTTAGTTTAATATGTAAAAGTGCTTAAAAATTAAATAAATCAATATGCTTTAAACACTATATATGTACTCATTTTACTTTTTTCAATTTTGAAAATCCCTGCTATGTCACCTGCCCTCACACATGCATAGCATCCCTTATTATGAACATCTCTCACCAGAGTGTTACATTTGTTATAACTGATAAACCTACATTGACATAACATAATCATTCAAAGTCTATAGTTTTTATTCTGGTTCACTCTTGGTGGTTATACATCCTATGGGTCTGAACAAATGTATATTGGCATGGATCTATCATTCTAGAACCATACAGAGTATTTTCACTACCTTTAAAGTCCTCTGTGCTCTTCCTATTTATCCCTTCTCCCCTCCTCTCACCCAAATCTTTGCAACTGACTTTGCACTGACTTATCTATTATCTTCATAGTTTTGTCTTTTCCAGAAAGTCATATAGTTGGAATCACACTGTGTGTAGCCTTGGCAGGTTAGCTTCTTCCATTTAGTAATATGCATCTAAGTTTCCTCCATTTTTTTTTCATGGCTTTATAGTTCATTCATTTCTTTTTAAGTACTGAATAGCATTCCATTGTCTGGACTTACCACAGTCTATTTATTCCTTCATCTACTGAAGGACATCTTGGTGGCTTCCAAGTTTTGGCAAGTATAAAGAAGCTGCTATAAACATTCATGTGCAGGTTTTTTGTGTAGACGTATGTTTTCAGCTGCTTTGGGTAAATATTAAGGAGTATATTTCACCAAACTGCCTGTTCCAATGTGGCTGTACCATTTTTGCACTGCAAACAGCAATGAATGAGAGTTCCTCCTGTTTAACATTCTTACCAGCATTTGGTGTTGTCTGTGCCCACATTTTGGTGATCCTAATAGGGATGTAGTAATACCCATTGTTTTAAAATTTACCTTTCCCTAATGACATATGGCTGGAGCATCTTTCAAATGCTTATTTTCCATCTATAAATCTTTGGTGAACTATAAAATAATGTCTTTGATCCATTTTAAAATTTTGAGTTGTATGGTTTCTTATTTTTTGTTTTACATGTTCTTATATCTTGGATAATAATCCTTTATCAGATATCAACTTTGCAGATATTTTCTGTTATTCATTGGCTTGTTTTATCATTCTTTTAACATTATTTTTAGATAGAAGTTTTTAATTTTAATGAAATTCAACTTATCAATTATTTCTTCCATGGATCATACCTTTGGTATTGCATCTAAAAAGTTATTGCCATAACCAAGGTCATATATGTTTTCTCCATATATGTTATGTTGTAGGAGTTTCATAGTTTTGTGTTTTACATTAAGTCTATGACACATTTTGAGTTAATTTTTATCAAGAGTTTAAGATCTGGTATCTGGATTCATTTTTGGAGATGTGGCTGTCCAGTTGTTCCATTACCTGTTTGTTTGTTTGTTTGTTTGTTTGTTTTGAAAAGACTTTGTTTCATTGTATTGTCTTTGCTCCTTTGTCAAACACCAGTTGACCATAGGTATGTGAGTCTATTTCTGGGCTCTCTATTCTGTTTTATTGGCCTATTTGTCTATTCCTTCTCCAATATCATACTGTGCTGTTTACTGAAGCTTTTTAATAAGACTTGAAGCTAGGTAGTATCAGTACTCCAAATTTGTTCTTCTCTAATGTTGTGCTTGTTATTTCGTTTGTGTGTGTGTGTGTGTTTTGCACTTCTATAAAAACCTTGGATTTATTTTCTTGATATATACACAATAATTTCCAGGATTTTGATTGAGATTGCACTAAATCTGTAGATCAAGTTAGAAAAAAACGACATCTTGACAATAGTGTATTTTTTATCCATGAACATGGAATATCTCTCCATTTATTTGGTTTCCTTTGATTTCATTCATCAGATTTTACAGATTTCCTCATACGTACAAGTTTTGCTAGATGATACTGAATGATTACAATTTAGCAGTACTAATGTAAATAGTATTGTATTTTATTTCAAATTTCACTTGTCCGTTGTCAGTATTCAGAAATGTGATTGACTTTTGGAGATTAACCTATATTTTCTCAATCGTGTTATAATATCTTATTAGTTTAAGAAGTTACTGTTGTTGCTGTTGTTGATTTTTTTTCAATTTTCTACATAGACAGTCATGTAATCTCTGAACAGAGAAAGTTTTAATTTTTTCTTCCAATTTGTATGTCTTCAATTATTTTTGTCTTAGCTTATTGCATGAGCAACATCCACCATGCTGTTGAAAAGGAGTGGTGAGAGAGGACATTCTTGCTTTGTTCCTGATCTTAGTATAAAGGTCTTACTTTCCAACTGTTAGGTATGATATTTGCCTTTTATATCATATGACATCACAGTTCATTGTTCATACTTAGTATGTTCTTATTAATTCCCACCTTATCTTCATAATATTAAGTGACTTGAGAAAGGGCTTGTTGGAGAGTTTCTCATACTTAGAATAGAATTAAACATGATATGAACCTATTTAATACTCTTCTGAAAAGTAGTCCTAGTTTGTTTATGTTGCAGTTCATTTTGCTAGTTTCATTTTAACAATTTCATAGACATTGATGCCTGTATTTTGCTTATTCTGCCACCTTCTGAAGAAAAATATTTCCTCTTTCATTAGCTGAACAAAATATCACCATATCTTTAAGTGATGGCCTTTATAGAACACAAATGAAATATACCACCATCCCACATTGACACTTAATAAATGATCATTGGTCCCTTGTAATGGCTACACTTTCTTCACTATTATACAGTGGTTCTTATGTGTGCTAAGGCATTTTTGATTCCAAAAAGCAGGTCCTAAAATATTTTTTTGTGTATCTGATGGAATGATAAAATACTTTGTAGGTCATTGGAATTAAAAAATGGTAAATTACTTAGTAAATCAATGATAAATTACTTAATAGGCCCACAAAGTAATTTTTAGGTGCTCTAGAGACATAGGTTTCATAGTCAAATAAGCTTAGAAAAACACTATATCCTAAATCTCAGAACCATCCTATTCTTTTTTCACAAAGTACATTAGCATAATCAAAATCTCGAGTAATATAGCATTATTATTATTTTAAAACACTTTTTAATGTTTTTTTTATTTTTGAGAGATGGAGAGAAAGACCATGAGTGGAAGAGGGGCTAAAAGAGAGGGAGACAAGATCCAAAGCGGGCTTTGTACCGACAGCAGAAAGTCTGATGTGGGCTCAAACCCACAAACCTCGAGATCATGACCTGAGAACTCAGACACTTAACTGGCTGAGCCACCCAGGAGCCCGAATATAGCATTATTATTAAAATCTGTTTTCTTTACACCTTTATAAGTATCTCTCTGATCCCCATATTGGAAAGGTTTAGAATGCAAAAATGTATTACAGCTATTCTGGAACATTTCTGATGTTTTACAAAGGCCTGACTTGATTCAATACTCTATAATGCTGTTTCTATTTTTAATGCTGCTTAACAATATAACTAATATTTTGATGCCTGTCTTTCATACATAACAATTTCACAAAGTAGTGCAATGTTAAATTCTTTTTTTTAATCTTTAAATTTCTTTTAATATTTATTTATTATTTAGAGAGAAAGACAAAGACAGAGAGAGTGACAGAGACAGAGACAGAGACGGATCACAAACAGGGAAGGAACAGAAGAGAAGGAGACACAGAATCTGAAGCAGGCTCCAGGCTCTGCAGGGTCAGCAGAGGGACTGACATGGGGATTGGAACTTACGAACCGGGAGATCATAACTTGAGCTGAAGTTGGAAGCTTAACCAACTGAGCCAACTAGGCATCCCTGCAATGTTAAATTCTAATTTAAGCACAATTTCATATATTTGATGATCACAACTAAATTTATATGCATTAGGCAACCCAAAGTTACTAATACAGTTCTTTCTTCCCTGATTTCAATAATAACAAAAGGTATTTGAGCACTTTTAAGACAACTTTTACAACTGCAAACTTGAAATAAAAAGTGTAATAATCTATTTGGAAAGAAATATAGGAGTTATCAGCTTTAAAAACTTAAAAATGGGGATAATCGTCACAGAGAGTGGTAAAGCACCTGTATCTTTCTACATTGAAAAGAATGAGTCATTTTTATATTACAAAGAGAAAAAGAGCAAGACAGAGACAGAGAGACTGGGAGAGACGGAGACACAGACAGAGAGACAGAGAATAGAGAAAGAGACTGACTTTACCATTCCACACTTGCTTTAAAAAGCAAAGAGCTTCATTTGTTCTGGTCTGTTGTCTTTTTCTGTTAGCAGTTTAGCATAATAAAGAATTCTCTGTATTTATTCTTCTTAATAATGTGGAAACCAAAAAATCATTTATTTTCTTAAAATTCAATTAGAAATTCAAAGGTTACCTTTACTTGTGTGGTAAGACGGATAATAATTTACCCACCTATTTCTCTGAATTATGCTCAAACACTAGGGAAATAGATCTTTGAAATATCATTAGCGGTTCTCAGGGAAAAAAATTATTTTAATTAAGATAGATAAAATGATTCTACTAATTTTTCTTACTTATACATTCAATTCTTTAAATTAAGAAGCCCAGTGTTTTTAAGAACATGTATATAGTATTCTCTCACTTGGCTCTATCTATACCTAAACTATACACATATAGGCATTTTGCAAATTTTCTTTTTTTGATATCCTATACACCACAATTATGGACTAATTCAAGGAATGTATGTATGAATATTTTTAATGTGAATTATAGCCAACATTTTTAGCAGTGTACTTGTATTGCCTTTAAATATGTGTTCAAGTTAAAGTTGTTTATCGAGTACTTACAAGTAGATCTCATAAAGATAAAAAGTTATTAATTAAAAATATATATTTAGATACAGATTTGCTTGCTAAATAGGTAACCTATATTGTGCTATATAATTATTGTTTGCATAAGTGTGTATAAAGTTTACTATTTTTAAAAAATTGTTTAACATTTATTTACTTTTGAGAGATAGATCATGAGCAGGGGAGGGGCAGAAAGAGAGGGACACACAGAATCGGAAGCAGATTCCAGGCTCTGAGCTGTCAGCACAGAGCCCAATGTGGGGCTCGAACCCACAACCTGTGAGATCATGACCTGAGCCGAATTCCAACGCTCAACCTACTGAGCCACCCAGGAGCCCCTAAATTTTACGATTTAAAGAAAAGTAATAACTAATTTAGATTAATGATTATTTAACCTCAGATGGCTTCCATAATCTCAGTTACCAGTAGATATCTTATATTAAGTAGGCAAAGTCACACACACACACACACACACACACACACACACACGGCAGTTTAAGTCAGAATTACTGCCAATTTGTTGGTGACAGCTACAACAGTTGATGGTTCTGTAGTTTTAAAAGTAGAGTTATAATGAAAATTGTATGGAAAAAATTTATATCTTTAACATGATAGAAAATTTAAGGATGGGTTAAGAACTCTTAGAAATTCTTAGAAACAACTCTAAGATGGAAATGATATCAATAAAAGGTAAGAATAAATAAACAAGAGGTACAGAATTGTCCTTCCAAGATTTGCCATCTCTCTAGTCACTTTTCAGAACAAGCTGTGTAGTAAAGAACTTAACCTTGTCCAAAATGACTTAACCTTGTCCTCAGCTCCTGCTTGATAACTGGCCTGAGGGTCTTGTTTTGCAAGATAGTAATAGATAGCCTGTGGTGAAGGCTTTGGAGTTAACCTGGGAGTGAGATCAACCATCTGAGCAATCAACCACTCATGCATATGTCATGAAGCCTCAGTAAAAACTCTGTGCACCAGGATTTGGGTGAGTGTCTGTGGTTGACAACATTCCATATGTATTATGACTACTGAGCTGGGGAATTAATGCATTCTGACTCACTCCATGGGAAGAAGGCACTGAAGGCTCCCTACACACTTAGTATTTTCCCATACTCTGCCCTGAGCACCTCTTCTTTTGATGGACTTGAACCTGTACCTTTTCTTCTAATAAACTAGAACTATAAGTATAGCTTTCAACGAGTTCTGGGAATCCTTTAGCAAATTATCAAAACCAACAGTAGTTTTGGGAACCTCCCAAACATGCAGTTTGGTTAGGAAGAGAAAATGATCTTACATGGACTTTAACTGTATAGGAGCCCAAACATTCACAGTTCATGTTTGAAGTAAGAATATGCAGTCTTGTGTAGACACTGCTCCCTTTAACTTTAGAGTTGGCAAAATTCTTCACAATACATATGAATGTTTTGAAATATGACAGGTGTTTTAAAAACTCATTTATGTAACAACGTCAATAAAATTAAACTGGTGAGAAAGTGGTCTTTCATAATGCATAAATCTGTCAAATAATCACAGAGAATAAGAACCATAGGTTTGTTAACCTGCTGGGTTTGGTGATCTGCACTTTGGCATGAGACAAGTTAGGGGCTGTGTTATTGGGGGGGGGAGGGCTTAAAGTCTCAGCATACTTAGTGTCCTAACTGGAAAGGGACGGGGTACTCACTAATTCTAATAATACAGAAAAAAATTGCTCTTGAAAATAAAAATGCACCACAAGAGAATTCATTAATTAGAGAACTGTCAGTATATATAACAGAAATTTCTTTATGTTACTAATCTCCAATTAGGGAGTTACCAAAGGGAAATTGGTCAAATTATAAAAGTATAGTGAACACATTCTCTTTCGGGTATATCCTGCAATGGAAAAGATGTGTCATTACCATATTTCACGAGAACAGATACTCTCATATCCTAAAAGTAAAGAAGAGATCTTCTAGCTAACAACAGGTTACCTTCTTATTCTGTGTGCTATCTTATGCCTGAGTCATCTTCTCAAGTGGACACTAATTCTCTCATTTTATTACAATGGAAAATATATAAAAGACAAAAATTAAATTCCTCAGATTCTTCATTCATCCAATAGCCCAGTGGCCATCATTGCTCTAATTTTGATAAAACACCATGTGGAAAGTGCATCAATCTATTGTATGCACCCAAATTGCACCTTTCCATAGAAATAATGCAGGTGGACTCAATTACATAAATTTTTAGGAAAGGACTGCTTCCTTCATTAAAATCTTCAAAACATTTTTCTAAATATGTAGAATATAATTTCTTCAGCACCACATTCCATGTTTAGTTAACATTATTGTTAATAATCTATGTTTTTTTCCAATAAACAACTTAAGTAGAGATGACACACAGGAAAAAATGTTGTTTCTCCTACTTTTGGTGTCTTATAGTTTTATTTATAGTTATTATTACACATGGGAGGGGTTTTTTTTTAAACACTACTTAGATGTAAGTGGACATATCCGAGGACAAAGTGGAACTTAAATGTGGTAATTGGGTAGGTTAGGTTACGTTGCATTAACAAATAATGCTGCTTCTCAATGACTTAATAAATACAAATTTGCTTTTCATTCAGACTACATGTCCAAAGAACATCAATGGGGAGATTTGGTCATCAGGTACCCAATGCGACAAAGTCTCCACCATGCCAAATAACATGACCTGGACCACTAGCCATGCGTCATAATAGACAGTGTTAAAAGGAAAAAAAAAAAAAAGATTTTCTTGTCATGAACTGGTGCTATATGATGTAACAGAAAAGAAAATGTGGTTTTTTTTACTTCTTTTTATTACAGATAAATTTTTCTTATCATCTATCGCTGCAGAATATTGTACAGTGCAAGGTATGGAAGTTAAAAACAATAAACCACTTCCAAAGTATAATAACACAGGCATTTAAGCCAAATTTGAACATTGTAAGAGGCACTATTTTGTGATTTTTCAAGGGAGGAGCAAAATCCTCAGAGTGATATGGATTGGGATTATCAGCAGAGTTAAAAGAGAGAGATGAGAGAGAATGGGTTGGCTTCTAATAAATTTCAAATTCAAGCATGTGTATTGGTGATGTTGGGGGTATTCTAGATCTATTTTTTCCCCTCACGTTCTTGAAAATGTATATTTATAAATCATGTTACGGTAACTTCACACATTCTCATGTGTGCTAACAATCAGGGAAGAAATGAGAAACTAAGGAGAGGTGAAAAGTCTTGCTCAGGGAGCCCTAGGTTGGTCTGAAATTGTAGAGGCCTGGTAAACTGGGTGCTTTGATTATTTCACCTTCCCTTCATATTCTATGATGAGGGTCACCCTGAATAAGGTACAAAAGAAAGTGTAGGGTTATTTGAACAATCTTTGCCTTCACTATCAGACTGTGAGTATTGTGAGGACATAACAATGTCTAAAGTATCTCCCATGTTGGGCATGAAGTTGATGCTCAATAAGTACTTTATGACTGAATAATTTATAAAGGAATGTTTGCATAAAGTTTTTAACTTTAGAAAGAGTAAACATATGGACCAGGTTTTGAATCAGGTGAATTGCATATCTTTTAAAAGTAGATACAGAAAAGTGCATTCAAATACATCCAGCTTTACAAAAAGTAGAAGTATAAAATGTTTAAATAAAGGACCGTAAAATATTTAAACCTGTATGTTATATACTGTGATTTTCTGCAAAACATAAGTATATGAAATATTGACTTTCAGATTCACATTTTATCCCAGTTAAAGAGATTCATCACTCATATTTGACCAAAGTTTAATTACATGTCTGAAGAGTTTGTTAGGGAGCAAATCATAGGTTTTTTCTAATATAATTATCTACCTGTAAAATTTGAATTATTAGATTGACTATTTTATATGTTTCTTCAGAATTCCATCTAAAGTAATTTTCTACCCCTTGTAAAGCTTACATCTTTTTTTTAAAAAAAAATTTAAAGATTACATCTCTTTTAAAAAAAAATCTCTTTGATAAATGGAGGGTTAGATAAACAAGTATAAGTAAAATACATATACCCCCCAAACATAATTTTAACAATTAGCTTCAAACTCTTCCACTATCAATTTTTACAGGAAAGTCTTGCAAGTAACAATATCTACTGATTTAAGTTTTCACACCTTTTTCCTTTCCCTGCCAGTCTCACTAACAAGCAGAGAATAGAAATACTAACAAGGTGATAACTATCCAAAAGGTGGACAGCAGGAGGAAGAAGAAGGGGAAGCAAAAGCCTTGAATAATTGACAACCTAGGTCATCAGCCCCCACATAATTACAGTCTCCCAGTATTCTACATGTAATTTACAAATGAATCACATTATTATGGATAGAGTTGATTTAGGTATAAAAATGAATATTGGCATGTTACTATTGCAATACATTTGTGTTTCATGGGTAATTTTTTTCTATGTAATTTGAATATTATTTTTTTTTTCTTCCAAAAGATTCAGTGCCCACTGGACTGCTGTACAGAAGTTAAGCTCAGGTAATCTGTAATCTTTCCTTGCATTTAACAAGAAGTACATGAAAGATATTTAACAATCTTGCTATTTTGGCAGAAACTCAAAACAAACATATGTAACAGTTTTCAAGAGAAATATCAAGCAGGCAGTGCCAAATCAAGGCATTATATTTAGTTTGCTGTAAATAATATGGTGTTTGCACATACTCCATTCTGAAACTAGTCCTGTGTACTTTTTAAAATTAGCAGAAAACTGGACAACACTTTTCTTGGAAGACAATTATAAATCATTTTCTGATTGAAAATCATGGCCAAAGTAAATCTATCTTTTCAAGTTAGAGCTAACCAAAGGCAGTGACACATAAATAAAAGCTCTTAAATTATTGAGTAAAAATCATTCCTGATGTAAATATGTGAAAATCACAGTGCTTTAGAAATAGTCTGTTCCTATGCTTTTCCAGAATATTATCTGAGATTTATTTGTGAGAAATAACATTTCATACATAAAATGAAAAACCCATTTGTTCAACAAAAGAATTTATTTTAAGAAAAATAAATTTTTTCTTTCTTCCACCAATGAAAATTGACTTTACCCAACATCTGGATTTTTATTTAACACAAAAATAAAGGTGGACTTTTAGGATTTAGAGGGGTCCATTCATGTGGATTATTCTAATATTTTGTATAAATGTTCATGGGATTTTCTCAAAATAATGCAGGGATTAAAGACTGGAGGTGTTCTGAGAACAAGCTAATAAAAGGTAACTAAAGAGAGGACTTAAAGTGGAATCTTTAGAAACCTTGTTACAGAATGCCCAGCTGGATGAAAAAGTGTTTAATTCAATTAGAAAGAGAACATAAAATAGCTGAAAGAGAAGACAGTCGGAATAAAACTGAAAATTTGGTGGTGGTCTGCTAATAATTTCTCTCACCGAATGAAGCACATTTAAAATTTTCCTTCATAATAGTGCATCACCTCTCCTAAACCCTCTCCCCCAACACTTTTTTCTTCTTCTTATGTGAAGAAGGCAATTAGCAGAATATCATTCATATGGTATATTCTCCTTGCTTCCTTTTCATCTGATTTGCTTCAAACACAATACACATACTGTACCAGTCTCTAAAAGGAATATGGTCAACTGAGAACATTTAGAGGACAGTTACTATGAAAGAAATCTGTCCTTGTTAGCTAACCAGCATCAGATGTAACACAATCTTAAAGTGGAAATTTTGGCATGAATAATAAGACATGAAGTTGAGATATTAGACAGAAAGTGAAAATTCCAAAGAAAATGAATGTATGATGATTGATTACAGGTTCTTAAGCTTTATCATTTCATTAAAAATATTAAAGATATGTAAAGAAGATTTTTAAAAATATTTTTTTGTGAGCTTGATATTCCCCTCTTACAAGGAAGAAAAGATAAATATGCCTAGTTATCACCTCAGTTCTGCTGAGAGAAAATTCAGTGAGATGTTCAGCCTAATATGAATCTCTTGTGGTACTGGAAAACACAGAGTGGACTGGTTTATGACTCCTCTTGATAATAGTCAAAGATAAAAGTTGGGCCATCTAACTCTGATTGACAAAGAAAGAAAGGAAGGAAGAAAGAAAGAAAGAAAGAAAGAAAGGGAGGAAGGAAGGAAGGAAGGAAGGAAGGAAGGAAGGAAGGAAGGAAGGAAGGAAGAAAGAAAGAAAGAAAGAAAGAAAGAAAGAAAGAAAGAAAGAAAGAAAGAAAGAAAGAAAAGGAAGAAAGAAAGAAAGAAAGAAAGAAAGAAAGAAAGAAAGAAAGAAAGAAAGGGAGGAAGGAAGGAAGGAAGAAAGAAAGAAAGAAAGAAAGAAAGGGAGGAAGGAAGGAAGGAAGGAAGGAAGGAAGGAAGGAAGGAAGGAAGAAAGAAAGAAAGAAAGAAAGAAAGAAAGAAAGAAAGAAAGAAAGAAAGAAAGAAAAGGAAGAAATAAAGAGAAAGGAAAAAAGAAAAGAAAAGAAAGAAGAAGAAAAAAAAGTAGTTGAATTTGGTGGCTTGAACTCCTAGGGTTCATTAGAGAATGAGTTATCTATTTTTGCCATAGATGAGATGGTGACCATGAGAAAGAGAGTGAGCATGGGAATTTCTCAGGTCCTGTCTACCTAAAGATGTAAGTAGACTGTAGTACAGAGAACCTGGAATTATCAACAAAGTTTTCAGGTATCTGGAAAGAGTGGAACAAGACTTCATTACCTGCATTAAGGAAACTGAAGGTGACAACAGCAACAACAACAACAAAAGGGAAAGAAGGAAGAGAAAGAAAGCAATCACAGTGAAAGAATTGTGTTCCTCCCCAGCTGGCGAATGGGTTTGATAACCCCCACCAGATCGGAAAGATGGATAGACATACGAGACAAGACAGGTTTTACGGGACTGATACTGACTTAGGTTTCATTGCGTAGAACCGTATAAAAGACTTCTAAATACCAAGGGTCACACATCCTAGTCTAGCCTAAAGGAATTAAAAGCAAGCCCATGTATCTAAATTTTCGGATTAAGGCACAGATTGAAAACTGGAGATTCACTATGACTGTGTTAAAAAATTCTACACTTCATAATAGGGATGAAATAGATATCAGTTAAAAAAAAAACCACCTTTGAATCCTCCCTATAGACTAGAAAAGGGTTTCCTGACTTCATTAGGGACAGGGGTATACTCACTAGAAAGTTACGAATTCCAAGACTTGAGTCCAATCAAATAGCCAGAACATTTTAAGTGAAGGAGGAGTTGGGTACTCTAAAAAAATTATCCATAAGTAACATCATAATTATGTCCTACCAACCTTCCTTTAGTCTTCCTTAAAAGTATCAATAGCTTCAGTAACTTAGAATTGCAGATGGGAAATATTCAAAGTTTTGATTTTGAGATACCTCTAATTTATGGGGAACCAGATGTTAACTGTGTTATATCAAGCTTTTGGGGTAAGGTGATAATGGAGTTTTATCCAAAAGTTACTTATGGCAGGTTTGTTGGATCTACAAACAAATGCATTTTGATTTTTAAAACTATTTTTTAGAGTGGGAATATACAACCTTAGCAAATAGCAGATTTCCTACATTGATTTCCTTACCTTGGAATATACCTAGTCTATAGGGAGGATCCAAAGGTGTTTTTTTTAATGAGAAGTAATAATCTGAAGTTCCCAGACATTTGCTTCTCTATCAATATAGCAATTTTTAAGAAATAAAATGATTAATAATCATAATTATAGAAGTTATTATCATCACTAAAAATCTGGAAGATTCAGGGTTGGTGATTTCTATTATGTACATATATTTATTCATCCAGTAAAGAAGTTGAATGGATCTTGGATAGTACATACATCATTAAAAACTTAATCAGATCACAGTACCAACTGTAACTGTTATTCTGCTTACTAAAGCTAAAGAATGAATGTATTTTTGTCATGAGATCAAGGTATTAACTTGGGGGAAAGTTATACATTTTTTTTCTAAGTCCCATCACCTAATGAACATTTTAAAAAGTTTACCTGGCAGTGAAGTAAGCTATGCCATCACCAGTTTTCCTCGGGGTTACATCACTTCTCAATTTCTGTGAACCTACCATCGTTTTTAGTGACCATGACTATGATCATCTCCCTATTTCTCTATGTAACTACCCTACTGCTTTTCTACCATCTTGCTTATAGGAACCAGAGAGACAGAAGTAGCAGGTATCCTTAGATACCTTAAACAATGCCAGCAGGTAGGAGATAAATTCAATAAAATTGCAGTATTCTATGATTTTGGATAACACAAGAGAAATTTGCTGTATTTTGTATCTCCTACTAAGAAATAGGCAGTGTACTTCCTCTTTGGTTTTGGAGCCAAAAACCATAGGGATGTGGTGTTCTAACAATTATCAGGTAAACTGAAAGCTTTCCAGCTTTTAGTGAGGCCCCAAAGAAACCTCTTCAGTGATTGAAGCTTGAAGTTCAAGTAGCCCTGCCATTTTCCACTTTGTACATATCAGGAGGGACGCTCTGTGGAGCCCGAATAAAACTTAGCTTAGCAGAAGTCTCTAGGTGCTAGATTAAAACCAGAACCTCATTTGCAAATATCATTTCCTTTTAAAACCAGCTCTTGGGGCACCAGGGTGGCTCAATCAGTTCAGTGACAGACTCTTGATTTGGCTCAGGCCCTGATCTCACGGTTCACAAATTCCAGCCCTGCACTGGGCTCTGTGCTGACAGTGTGGAGCCTGCTTGGGATTTTCTCTCTTCCTCTCTCTCTATTCCTCTCCCACTTGCTCTCTCTCTCTCTCTCAAAATCAACAAATGAACATTTAAAAAATTAAAAAATATATAAAACCAGCTCTTTATTTGATACTGAGCTCCAGAAAAAAACAAATATATGGTCATCAAACATCAGGAGACCATATGAGCAAATGCGTCCTTCTATTATGCATATAGTACTATCTGATCCACTTATCTACAAGTCTGATGTTCCAGGAGCACTCAATAATAAATTACAAATTCATATGCTGACCCCATGCAGAATTAAAATAATAGGATGGACATTTAATTAAATACCATTTCTGGAAAGACAGGGAATGCTTTCCATGAGCATTGGATTTCACAGAAAATCAACATTTTATTGGTAGAAGAATTAATTATTAGTGGCAATTAAAAAAGAAAGAAATCACAGTGAATCCTTTGGAATGTGCCCAGAGAATTGTGAAAACTCATCAAAGATTCCCAACTATGGAGGAAACGCCTAGTAATCAGTTGGCTAAGATGTCCAAATCTGTTGAGGTCACTAAGAATCTTTCTGCAAACACAGTTGAATTTTCTCAATAGTTCACAAATAATGTGGTCAATAAGTTAGGGATGGTGGTAGGGCATTAGTATTTTCCCTCCCTGGGCTCAAGCTTAAAATTCAGAAGTATCTAGCAATAAAGAATCATGGAACAACTTATGAAAGATCCAGTTTCAGCACTGGGTAAAGTCCTAATGTATCAAATACATTCTATGAACCAGTGACCCATCTACTGTGATAATTTTACACTGCAAAATTCATGACTCAAGGAAACAAAAGTGAAAGTTAGGAAAACATCTTCTACTAATGACTCTTAAAGAAAAGTTGTTTCTTGTCTAGGACTTTGGGTTTTACATGTTAAGAAACTTTGAGTATACTAAAGAGAAAAGCTCTTTATAAAGGAAATTTATTCCGTCTGTAGGATATGTAGTGATTCATGCCAGTGGGTTTATAAGCAAAATAAACAGTTATCATATTGGCTGGAGGCATTCAATGAAGGTAAGATGTAGCGTAACAATAGTGGAGGAATAAGTATAGGTTAAAACAAGAGATCATAGAGCCACTGAGATCACAGCCATTACAACTGTATCAGCTATAGAAAAGCTGCAGAAACCCGATATGGCCTGTATAATCAAGGGCTCATTGAAATATACTAATGGGTAAATAACCCAAAGCAACTAAGTTTCTATCATGACCAGTTGTAGCACTGAAGAATGTGTAGTTTGCCTGAAGAAACTGTGGGTGTGCAGGTCAGTTTCATGCAGCAACCCACCTCCTCTATGCTGCCCACCCAGTAACTCAGAAGCTCGTCTCTAACCCTCAAGATAACCCTGAAGATAATGAGAACGTGTTGCTCGCCTTTGAAATGTGCACAACTTCAAAGAAGACACAGCTAGCTTTCAGTGTGACTGCAGTGAAGCCATCTTATTAAATCGCTTATTAGACTTGAGATGAGTCATGTGCTACTTACTAGCTCTCTCCCTTGGATGAGTGAGGAGGGGTACCTACAGCACATCAGAGTGTATTTCTTTGAAACATGGATTTTTGTGGAGTTTTTTCCCTATAAGATGTGTGTTTAAAAGTCTTTGGGGTGCTTGGGTGGCTTAGTCGGTTAGGTGTTGGAATTGAGTTCAGGTCATGATCTCACAGTTTGTGAGTTCAAGCCCCACATCAAGCTCTGTGCTGACAGTTCAAAATCCAGAGCCTGTTTCGTGTTCTGTGTGTGTGTGTGTGTGTCTCTCTTTCTGCCCCTCACCTGCTTGTGCTTGCTCTGTCTCTCTCTCTTTCTCTCTCAAAAATAATAAATAAACATTAAAAAAACTTTGATAGTTATGTCTTCTTTTGAGTTAAATAACATATGGAAAATTACATACTCTTAATAAGTTTTACAATCCCTTGATTCAATTTTTATTTATTCATGCATTTCTTCATCATCACTCATTCAGCAAATGCTATTAATTTTCTCCTATCTTCCATGTTATTTTTAATTTTTTTTCACTGTTTTTATTTATTTTAGAGAGAAAGAGAGAGAGAGACAGCATGAGCAGGGGAGGGTAGGAGAGAGAGGGAGACACAGAATCTGAAGACAGGCTCCAGGCTCTGAGCTAGCTGTCAGCACAGAGTCTGATGTGGGGCTCCAACCCATGAATCATGAGATCATGACCTGAGCCAAAGTCGGACACTTAACTGACTCAGCCCCCGAGTGCCCTGTGTTCCATGTATTTTTCATGTATTGGGACTATAGCAGTGGCCAAAATAAAGTTCTCATGTTCATGGAGTTGTAATTCTAATGGTTTTGTCAGACAGAAAATAATATAAATAAGAAATATATAGTACACCCGAGACTGGTAAATATTTTGAAGTCAAATAAAGCAGAATAACATGATAGAGAACAGAGGTGGTGGCTGCTATAGACAGGGTGGTCGGCAAAATGTTCTCAGAAAGGTAAACACTGGATCAGAGACCTAAAGAAGGTAAGAGATCAAGCCATAGCATATAAGGGAGAAGTTCTAGGTGTAAGCTTTAGGCAGCCATTCAGTGAAATGCCCTTGAGGTTGTTTGGCTTGCTCAAGGAACCACAAGGAAACCCGTGAGAAGAATAGTGGAAGATGGAAGAAATGGCCGACATTAAGATTAGCGATGAGGGGTAGACAGTGAGAAGGAAGATCATATAGGTAGTTTCTTTTAGGCCATAGAAAATAATCTGGGTGTTATTTTTAAATAAATGAGAAGCTTACGGTGAATTTGGAATAAATGTGTGACTTGATATGGCATATGTGTTAATGGTGTTACTCTGGTTGCTGTGTTAAGTGTAGACGATAGGATGCTAGTGGCTAGATAATCTAAGTAGGAAGTGATTGGCAGTAGATAGAAGGTTAGAAGTGGCTGGATTTTGGATATTTTTTGAAGATACAGCTTACAGAATTTGGTGATGAGTTGGTAAGAGGCTCCAAATACTTTTGCTTGTACAATGGCAGAATGTCGTTGTCACTTAATTTGATGGAGAAGACTTGAAGCAGGTAGCAAAAGGACATGGTTAAGGAATCAGATTTAGTGTTCACGTTAGGGAGGATATAGTTATTTATAAAACCTTGCTTGATCACTATAATCTATTGCTTTATGCCTTGCTTATGGTTTGTGTATCTCATCTGTAATTATTTTCTAGACTGATTAGACTACCTAAGTACTGTCACAGCTGCTCACTCACTGTCATCTACAAACCTGATGAGGTGGCTGGTCAGACCCCCTTGAGGGACTTTAGTACTGTGATTGTTTTATATGAGGTAAACTTGAAATTTGTAAGATTTCAAGAGGGCCTCTTTTCTTCTTACCTTATTTTTTAAGATGAAAATTCTATTGTTCTAAATTCTAGAAGATTCCTAAATGTAATACATAAACAAAGGTTAGATTAATTGACAGAACTGTCAGGAGTTTTCGGTTTGCTAGCTTCTGGTTTGTTCTGAAGCTGGTCAGCTCAATTAGTTTTGAAGTTGTTACTAATGTTGAGGTTGAATGCTTGATCCCTATGGAGATTATTTTGCTTCATTTTGGTGCAGAAACATAGACCAAAATCCAAACCCAACTTTACATTTCCAACTTTACATTGGTTTTACAAATGCCAATGGAGTACTGCAAATACTTTACCACAACTAAGAAAGAAAAAAATCAAATACAAAATTCTAGCTTAAAATGCATCTTTACTTACTAAGAATAGCACCCATAAGTATTGTTCCTTCACCCTAAAACTCTCATCCTGGCAAGACTATGATAACACCAACTACTCAGTGTGCTGATTCTTTCAAACATTGTGATTTATAGACCAGGCGATCATAGGAATAGATGGGAAATGGAGGAATGCAGCCCAAATTACTGAATTGAAATAATTTCTGTGTAAATTACAAGAAACCCAGTCCAACTAGAATTCCAGAACCCTACGACTAGGTATATCTTCTATAAAAGTCTATACGCTGTATTTATAAAATGAAGATTCTAAGAACGTTTGAAAGGTTAGTAAGCTCTTCAGAAATAGGCTGGAATCCTACCACACATCACAACGCATTCTCAAGAACTGAGCTAAAGAAAGATTGTTCTGAATGTTTAATGTACCTGGAACTGTTATGAATAGTTGTCTCCCAGGTTCTGTAAGAAACCTGGCCGGTTATTTCTAATGAGTTGTGATGCCTTGGAAATAGTAATTGATACTAATTATTAAACAGAGCTACTAGAGAAACTACTTAATCAGAGGGCTGCATATCCACATTACAAAAATCTTTCAAGTGTTATGTTCCGCTCCCTCTATTATTCCTCTCCAGCTAAAGATATTTAAGTTTATATTTTCACAGGAAAGGGTATTTGTGAAGTAATTTTTTTCCTAATAAAAATTTAACTTGAATGATTTCTGTAATCTGTTGACTGGGCCTTTAAAAATTGATGTCCCAGGAGCCTGCGAAAGGAAATCAGAAGGAAGGAGACCACACTGCCTTTTAGAATTCCAAAGGTCTGGCCCACAGCTCTATGAGGTCAGGAGGTGGGATTAACCTCTCACATCTTAGTAATGGTTTTAGAAGGACTCTGAAAATTCACAGATGATTAAAAACACCCAACTGACGGGCACTGAGGAAGAGTGTGGAAAGTAAATTTCATTTGTTTAACAGCCCTATCTAATGTGCGAGGCCAGACTACCTCGGCTGCAACTAGTCATCTGATTGGAGACCCCATCCCTCTCTATCATTTCTCTACCTCCAATAATATAGCTAAAGAGCATGGTGTTTCTTTTTCTTTTCTTTCCCAAAGCAGAAGAGTCTTAGAAACCGCCTTGTCTAAGTCTGTCACTGGGTGGGGGTGGAGGGGAGGGTGAGGCTAACACACAAACTGTGTGCCCCACACTTAGAAAACACAGAGCATACTGCATTTAATCATCTCAACAACATTGAGATGTATAAAGCTTATATGAGCTCTGAATTATGCAGGATATAAAGGATGGGGAAGAATAGGGTTTCACATTAGGTTTTCATAAATTAATCTGTATCATTACCCTTTTATTTGATTTGTGTATTCAGTTAAAAGGCAAAATATCTCAGACTATAAACCTAAACTTATTTTATGGATCATATTTATATGATTACGGTATGGATTTTTTAAAGGTAAAATTTTGGGGTGCCTGGGTGGCTCAGCTGGTTAAGCATCTGACTTCCACTCAGGTCATGATCTCACAGTTCATGGGTTTGAGCCCAATGTCAGGCTCTGTGCTGACAGCTCAGAGCCTAGGGAGTACTTTGGATTCTATGCCTCCCTCTCTCTGCCTCCTACCCTCTCTCTCTTTTAAAAATAAATAAACATTAAAAAAATTAAAAAATAAAATGGTGAAATTTTCTTCTAAAAGTTGGTAATAGGTTAGAGCATGAAAAAAGAGTTGTATTTAACCATCTTCAAAGTTGCCTCCTTTGTTTCCAGATAGTCGATGCTAAAGGAAAAGGGGCGGCAAAACAAATTCTAAGACATTAAGCCTATCTCTTATTAGTGTATGATTCAGCTAAGAGAAGTTATCTGTGTAAAATATAAGCACCTTAACACAGTCTAAAATCTACTACAAATTCTAATATCTTAATCAGTCGTTATTTTACATGACCAGAGCGCTTCTCAGAGGGTGGATCATACATTTACTTGCTGTGATGAGGCTACAGTAATCTCTTTACATCAATATTATAAAAATGTTTCCAAATTATAATGAAATGTAATAGCTATTCTCATGTCCTCATAATTCAATATGGTTTCGTGCAGTCAGTCTGGGCATCGCTTCTCTAGGCTGACTGCTATGGCTACTGCCCAGGGAGAAAGTTGCTGTTCAACCAGGAGTCTGGTCCGGGGGTGATGAGGACATCAAAAACCCCTATTTAGAAATACACGTTTTGGGGGCACTTGGGTGGCTCAGTCGGTTGAGCGTCTGACTTCGGCTCAGGTCATGATCTCACAGTTCGTGGGTTTGAGCCCGGCGTTGGGCTCTGTGCTGACAGCTCAGAGCCTGAAGCCTGCTTTGGATTCTGTCTCCCTCTCTCTCTGACCCTCCCCTGCTTGCACCGTCTCTCTCTGTCTCTCAAAAATAAATTAAAAAAAAAAAAGAAATACATGTTTTTACTCTCAACCATGAGAAAATGTAACTTGTCCAGGGAGCTTGAATTGCGTATTTTTTATAAAAGTTTATTTTTGTACATCCTCACAGTTTTGAATTACTAAGGAAAATATCTAACAGTGTTAGAGAATTTTAGAAACAATAATGATAGCATGAGTTCATCAATAATAAAAAATACATTGAATATTTGCCTGTTATCCTTTTCTCATGACATTAAAGATGCTACTCCAAACACTCTGTACAATGAATCAGGTTGTGGATAGTTAATTAATCATTTCTATATAATAGTATCTTTTTCCTAAGATCATTGTGTAGGTATCAGAACCCAGGCATCATGATTTCCCATGTAGTATCTTAATCAGCATAATGAGGTTTTTTTTTTACATCAATTCTATTCAAAATAGAAAAATGATAATTTAAACTAATTTGATATAGAATTTCTTTCACCATGTCCGTTATAAACACAACAGCCTGCTTTAACTTGGGCAAATAATCATTATTGCCACTATATCACCGGGTCACAGATATGTCCCAGCATAAAGATTCTGTGGGCCCGTCTCAGTTCCACTGTATCAGACTCTCTGGGGAAAGGCAAGAAAATCTTTATTTTTAAATAGCACTCCTGGTTAATATAACCAGGCTATTTAGGGAAATAACAAATAAGACTGCAATTGTCTCAAGAGTGAGAATGACCAAGTATCCAACACAAATATTTAATCAAAAAATATGAAAGAATCAAAGAGCATATGAAAGATGCTCAACGAAAGAAGGAATTAGTGGTCAGCACACAATTCCATAAGCATTAAACAAATACCTGTCCATTAGTTTAGTTGGTTTATTTAGCCCTTGGTTTCCTGAGCTAGGTTAACATGCCAAGCAGAGCAAAGAGAAGGAAAGCAGGTCCATATGTGTAATGATGAAGGGATTGTGCTGGCAGTGAACTTCGAGCTGATCTGAGAACGGAGATGCGCAGACTCTTCGACCATTAAGCAGCTTTGGCTTTTGAGTAGTAAGCTGTTCTGAGTAATAGAGAAAGACTCAGCAAAGCTGAAAACTGTTGAAAGATTATATTATTTTGATCAGCACTTAAAAGATCAGTTCATTCATTATGGCAGTTTTAGAATGGTGTGACTGTGTGTGTGTGTGTGTGTGTGTGTGTGTGTGCGCATGTATTTGCTCATTGATTTGTAGAAAACATTTATTGTTTATCAATACAAGTAATTTACAACACGAGTTTCCTTTTCTTTAGCTTTGTCTACATATGTTCACTATACATCCGCAGTCTCTAAGAAATCTCAAAGTTCTTTTTCTTTTTTTTTTTTAAATAATGATATGTTAACCCCGTGGTAGGGATTTTCTAAGTTTGTGTGACAGAATACAATGAGAAGATGTGGTGAGATTAAAAAGAAAAATGTGTGCACTTGTGTACATGGGCGCTTTCAAGACCGTCTCCATATGAATGAAGGGAGGAAGGAAGGACGTCAGAAAAAAGATCATGAAAAAATTGAGGAAGAGGGGAGAGGACAAACAAGGAGGTGCATCCCCAGATCATCAAAATAGGGTCAAGGAGATGAGAAATGAGGAGGCTGGAACAGGCCACTGAAGCCAGCCCACCTGTCCCCGGATCTGTCCTCTGGTTCAGTTCCCAGACATCATACTGCCTTAGCTCCTGCTTTCTCTCTGATGTGATTCTATGTAAGAGATCCAGCATGTCTCATTTCGTGTCTTTTTTCTCACTGTCTGGTGGCTCTTGAGCCTGCTATGCTGCCATGGGAACCTGCGGGAGACAGTCGGTGCCCATTACATTTATTCCCTTTCATCCTTTTTTGAAAATGAATTAAGTGTTGTCTGTTTCGGTTGGTATGAAAAATGTGTCCTGACTCCAGAGTCCTAAAATGAGTATGTCCAAGATGCCCGATTTAGCACTGGGAAGCAGGAAATATGTGACTACTGACAGTGTCAACCTTGAAAACCATACTGGCAAGTGTTTGGTCATTAGCAAATATTAATTCAAGTTTGATTCCTATCAGTAGACAAGGTCTTGCGCTAATGAGAAATACTTATATTAAAATCAGTAGACAGTATATGCATGATGGTGAGTCAGAAAGTGAGCTCTGAAGTCAGACATATGCGGGTTCAAATTTTAGCAGAGCCAGAATATGGGACTCGAGTGAGTTATTTTACTTCCCTAGGCTTTGGCTTTCTAAGGCTATAAAATGGATTGTCAGAAGAGTATGGCCTCATAGACAAAGGGAAGAATTTTAATGATAAAGTTCATGTCAAATACATTAAATTACAATGTATGGCACTGTAAATATTCATAAATGTTGGATATTATTATCTTTTTAACAAAAATAGCTGCTCAGCAGAGGCTTAATGAGGATTACTCCTAAAGAAAGTAATTGTTGTAGTGGGAGAATCAGTGTTTTTGTTCTTGTCAAGAATTACACATGCACACACACCTTCTCTATATTTTTAAAAACAACCTGGAATTTAATACCTTGTAAGTATATAATTACATATAGCTGGTATGATTATATGATGGCTCAATTTCCAAAGAATCCTGTAAGTGACATAAAGCAAGATGTCTTTAAAAAGTAGGAAGATAACTCTGAGAAGAAATGATTCTTTTTAAGGTTACATGTGGGACCCAATGAAGTTAAATGACTTGGTGTTTTTATAATGTAATGCATCTTATTTGAAACAATTTTTTTATACATACAGAGTATTTTGATTTATTCCAGATATCACCAATCTTACAGTATTCTTTCTTTCAGAGGCTTTCTTTTTCTCATACAGAAAATGAGTCTCCTCTTAAAACATGCACTGCATTCTTACGGTTTTATTTTATATTTCATATCCAGAGTAGTTATGCCACAAAACAGGCTTTTATATCATTCATAAAGAGAAGTAAACTGAGAAAAGTGGATTTTTTTGCCTTTTTAATGTTATTACCAGAATATTTCTGTGCTGATACTTACCATATCTAATTAGTAAATTGCACAAATACAACAGGAGTTTGAATAACATGTTATGAATTTTCATTTGTACACATGTGGCTTTTGGAGCTCTGCCATTTCCTGAAATAGGAAGATTGTTCTGAATAGTAAACAGTAAGATTTTCTGTTTTAGCTCCAACTTTAATTTGTATCTGGCTTGAGAAATGTGATCAAATTATCTAATCAAAATCTTTGACACTGTCAATGGGCTTTTTAAAAATAAAGACAATATTAAAATGAAGCCTGCACATTAATCTCGTTATCTGCATCAAATTGGATTGAGGACTAAAATAGGGCTTGTGCCTGGCAAAGTGGAGTTTTCAAAGATGATGTTGACACACACATTTTTCTGTTCCATGGTGGTCCTTGGATTAATTTCAAATCTGATAGTTAAAATGAAATAAAATGAAAACTAAGTATCTGATCCCAGAAAGTCATTTTTCGTGTTATCCATTTCAGCGAGATAGGATCACTTTCTAAGTGTGTGTGTGTGTGTGTGTGTGTGTGTGTGTGTGTAATATATACATATGTGTTACATGTTATATATTAATATATAAGTTTCTCCGTAAAGATTCTTGAATAGAGAAATACAATGATCTTAACAAATATTTCTGTAAGGACCTGTGTGAGGCGTCTTGAGAGTAAAATCTCTCCAATTACTGTCAATTTGATATTCAGATTCTAAATGCTTTCCATTTTTTACCAAAATGTCAAATTATTTTTGGTGCAAAAGAGAAAGCACTCCTTGTGAACTGCCAGATTGTATACCTGACTGTTAAAACACTGCCAAAATTTAAAAGCAGACAAAACTTGACTTCCCATATTCATGTAAAGTAGTTATCCCACCAGAAAGATGTGCAGGGTTAAGGGTTATAATACCTTGAATTTAGAATAATTTACAGTTATCGGGATACTTTTATTATTCTCTTACTCAATAAGAAAGTCTAAGCAAGTTTGGATAGTATCATTTTACAATGAGGAAAAGAGTGATCTGTGTTGTCAAAAGCTTGATGAAAGCGATGTAACTAAAAAGAATGGCAGAGATAGAAGCTTGGTTACAAACTTCAGTCCCAGTATCCTTTCTCGGTGCCATCCTGCCCTCTGACATTCATGCCTACAAAGAAACCACTTATTTCTCATCATCTACCCCTTGAGAGAGCCTTGTGTTAACCCAAAATGAACTCATTTTATAAAATCAATAACACTATTAATGCATTGTAGGGTTTTTAGTGAAATGCATTTATAAGCCTAATAATTAAAGACTATTTTTCATCTTAACCCAATTCTCTTTTGATGGAAAAAAACATCAAGGCAATTTATACAAATAAAATTGAGAAGTACTTGTGCACAAACCTCTGTAATTTATGATGATACTTCTTTAAAAATTTACAACTGTGCTAACGAAACCAAGTTTCCAAACCATCCACTTTCTTCTGTGTGCTATTTTACTTCAAAGCAATCTTAAAATAGAGTTGAAAACATACACACTACAAATAAAATGACCATGGTTTAGTGTTGTGATTCTAACAAGATTATTTACGGTCAAGAATTTATTTTTAAAAGCTCTATGAGAAGTTAACATGGACTTAATAGACAATTCCAGTGGGGGGTTGGTAGTTTATTTCAGACTCTCCTTTAGAAATATACTTTAAAGATTAAAAAATGTTAGTGTGCTGAACAAAATTAGCTTAGCCATATTTGACTGACATAAATACTGAAAATTACAGTACACGTGAACTTTTTCAGATGAATTTCTGTGCCATGTGAAGGCACTCTATTTTCCCCTAGGGTGCTGATATAAACAGCTCTATTTACAAGTTTCGGTGGAAAGTATATCTCTCATAAGCTTCAGAGATATTTGAAGTTGATGCTCAGGAAATAAAGAGCTCATGCTAATCTATGTGAATCTGAGTGAGCGAAAGTAACAGGGGAGGGGGGAGAAAGATAGAAACAGAAGCTGAGAGAGACAGACAGAAAGAGGGAGAGAGAGAGACTGCATCAGTGGCCCAGTGCAAGAGATACTCACTTGAGAAATATATTGTAGGACATATACACTGTAGGAGCTTACTTGATCCACGTAGCAGTTTTTAGGTTATTCAGGGCAGAGCAGTTCAAATTTCCTTCTGCGAACCAGTATTTTAATGTAGATCAGTAAATCAAGTCATTTTTTTCCATAATGGACAACCTCTTTTTTTTCTATACACAAAAAGTATATTCATCCTAAATTATAATAAGAAGTGACATTTTGACTTTGGTATAGTGTACTAAAAATCTTTAATTTGCTGTGTGTACAATTTAAATGCAGGAGCTCATCAGAACACTATGAGAATAACAACTAGGTTCCTTTTCAACATAAAATTCAACAGGCAACCCTGAAGTTAAGGAACCATGCAGATAGATAATATTTTAAAAGTTCCCTCTTTCATTCATACTTTCAGTAGTTAAATATGCTCTCTCAGGAAATACAAACTTGAATGCAAACAAATTCTGAATCAGAAGCATTTTGCTTTGTGCTTCTCAGATGCATTAAAAGGAATTTGAGGTGAATGAAAAATCAAAAATAAAAAAATTAATTTGGCCTCAATAAAAATGCTTTGCTTTTAACAACTCAGTAAGCCTGTGTAACATATGAACAGACCTCTGAATAAATCAATAAAAGACATATTCAGATTTGAGCTTAAGAATCTTGATCCCAGGCTCTTGTCAAGAAGGTTATATAAAATCTTGAAAACTTACCTAACATATGACTATAAATTTTGGCATTGTGATTACTGAGAATTGTAGTAATAGGATATATTTTTTCTTTCAGGTAACTGATGATTAAGACCCAGGCCAGCCAGGCAATTTTTTCCAGTTCACTCTTGCTGTTGTAACAGCAATCAAACAAAATATTACACATTCCTGTAAAACTTCTATTGTTGGTACATTACATAGCCAAATTGACTTTTCATGTGTAATCTTAGGTTATTTCTATTCTAAAATGGCTTTAATGTTTATAGCTACTTTGTTAATTGATGGCTTATAGTAAAGAATTAACTGAGTGCCTTATATTGTTGCACAGTCATAGATGACACTGTTTGTGTTACCTGTGTTCTTTTAATAGCAATAGACAGTATGTGTTCAGAAGGTTTCAGTGGGAGGGATGTAAAGAGTTAATTTTCTAGATTCATGGGAAAATGTTGACTTGGGGGGTGCATCTGCAAAGGAACAAAGTGCTAATCCTGATCTGAAGATGTATACTGTAGCTGTATTACGATCAGCCAAAAAAGAATTGCGCCCTATTCTCTTAAGATAACAAAAGTACCATTCTGTGACGTGGCAGGTATTTCCAGCATCCCTTCTTGCAAGGAGAAACCACCACCCACAATGCATTGTACTTACTTCTCCTGAAACATGTAGATGCGATGTACTGTAATCACACACAGAATGTTTGGCTGGTATCACCTACGTGTGGGCTGGGTACAATTTACAATGCATTTAGGGTTGTATTTATTTAAAAATAGCACGGTATTGCTTTTTGATAACACCCATAATAGAATGGTTTTGCTTGCCCCGTGGGTTTTCATTTAGAACAGGAAAAGTGCTAGATTATGATAACATAGGAAAAGAAAGCTCAGGTCTATTCCAGGGAAGAAAATGGGTTGCTAACTTTATTGAACTGGTCTTGTTGATCTTAAAAAAATAAAGAAGTAAAGAAGAATCTCTTTCAATAGAAATGCCACTTAACTTGACTTATAATGTGCAGCATTAATGACACTGAATCATAAAAATACCATGTGTTAGCATTGCCCTCCATGGCTCGTGGCCTTCATTAGCTTACAGAAGGCTCAGTGGAAACTTGAAAATGCTAACAGAAAATGACAGAAATCAGTTATGCTGTCCTTTGGTTTCTGCTTTAAAATTAATAATAATAATAATAATAATAATGTTTTGGTTTAAGTATATGTGGAAAGAGAAGAACACCCAGCTACGCAGAACAGCGATGCCAAGATATAGCAAGCCATGTTTAAGAGAAAGAACCCCGGCTGTAAATGTGCACAATATTCCACATTATATACATGTCATTTCTGAGTACTGTTGGAACGATGCGGTGTCAAATCTGTATGACAGATTGAGGTGAAAGCTAGGAAGAGAGAGCTTGTGAAAAAACAGCCCTGACTGAGTGGGGCATCCTATAGGATTCATCCTGCGGGCTATAAGTAACCAGTGTCATCACATGAAAGGAGGAGTGGAAGAGGGATAATTGTCTACTAATTTAACTAGCTCATTTGGTCATTGTATTATTTAAATTGTATTCAAGTGTAACAATGCCATCTAGTGGTGAGATTGTAAACTGACCTTTTCACTGTTAAATCCAGGGTAAGGTTGGAAGGCAAGTGTTTGGCTATTCTACAGCACTTTAATTTAATATTCTATGAAACAGTAGAACACTTCAGAATCCTTTTTAGTGTGGGATAAATTATCCATAAAGGTATCACACAGGAGAAAATAAACCCCCCATTTTTTTGGCCTTTTTTTTTTATACAATTTCCCTTTTATGAGTGAAGTTCATGTTCAGTAGTAAAACATCCTGTGAGTCTACATCAGGCTGTGCCTGAGTTTATAGAATCTCTGATATTTGCCTATTCAATGGATCTTTACAATCATTTGGGCTGGAAGCACACATTTTATTTAATCTTTGCTTTTGAAAAATAGTCTTCATAAAACTATGGCTAACCAAACTCATTATATACTTTTCTTTCGAGCTTCTCAGCTTTTTGCTTCTGATATAAAGCTGGATCTTCTAAAAAATGGAGGTTCGAGTTCCTCAAGATTGTAATTCATATTGCTCCACAGCAAAGGTTACATATCACGTATAGTCTTGCAAAAACCTGAAACCATCTTGTAAGTTTATGAGAGAGAGATGAATTTATAGTAATATGCATTTTCATTGTGACTGCTTGCCTGAAACTTGGCAAAAGCAATTTGAGAATAAGGACTGAAATCAGTGGGATGGATGCCTTTTTGCCTCTGGCTAAATATCTAGGGTTGAACTTAAGGGACAACTTCTTATGCCTTAGCTTCCTCTGGAAAATCCACGAATTGGACAAAATCATCTCTAATGCCCTTTTCAATTACAAACTTCTGGCACTGTTAAGTTGCTGACAAATAAACCATTAATCGAGTGTGAAAAACCTAGAGGTGAATTTACTCCACTGACTGGGCTTCGTGGGTGCACTCAATGAATTTAAACTGTCCTTCATTTGATATTTACCAAAATGTGTCTTTTGACAGGTTATCCAGCATACGGTTAGCATATCTTACACAGACAGAGGAAGGGAAACTGTGCAGGTATCTCAATGCAGAATAAAAATGCATAACATTCAAAATATTGCTCCATTTAAATTTTGATATCAACTATATCCTGAAGTGTTTCATATAGAAGTATGACTTAAAAATGACAGAGAGTTATGGTACAAAAATGTGGCATGCTCTATTTATTCCCCTCTCAATAATTACTAGTTAGATTGTACCCTTTTCATGGAAGAAAAATCTTAAATTCCAATGCATAAATTCCAGATGATATTCCAAAATTTGTCAACTGCCTAATACATAAGATTTTTAGAATGGAAAAAGGTGCTGCCTGCTGCCATGGAAACCTACATATATTTTTAGTTTGTTGGTAGAAAAATTAAAATACTCATATTTCGATAACAGTAGTTGATACTGATTCCTCTTCCTTTTTGACAAATAAATTGGGAAGTGAATTCATATTTTCTTAAAAATATAGCAAAGAACATTTTGTATACAGTAGTCCTCATTGCACAGCGGATGCCTGAAATTGCAGATAGTCCCATACCCTAAATATATGATGCTTCTTCCTATACCTATGATATTGTTTAATTTATAAATTAGGCACAGTACAAGATTAGCAACAGTAATAGTAAAATAGAACAATCGAACACTATATCGGAATAAAAGTCATGTGAATGTGGTCTCCTCTCTCTCTTTCAAAATATCTTATTGTACAGTACTCAACTTTTTATGATGATGGTACTAGATGATAAAATGCCTCCAGATAAGATGAAGGGAGGTGAATGACGGAGGCACTGTGACAGAGCACTGAGCCTCTGACTAAACGTCAGAAGGACGATCACGTGCTTCTGCACCACGGTTGAAGCGGGGCGGGCGGGGGGAGGGGGTATTAGTTGGAACAGTGGAAGGAGAAACTGCAAATACGCGGGGGGGGGGGGGGGGGGGGGGGGGGGGGGGGGGACTATGGTATATGAGATTTCTTTTCCTAGAGACTTTATTATATATTATTGATTTCCTTTACCAAAATAAGTGTACTGTATTAACGGCAAGTATATTTTTTGTTTAAATTTTATAAAAGGAAGTAACTGAGTATATTCTGATTATTTGCCTAATTTCCAGCAGTTCATATTCTGATTCAACATTATTAGTAACAGAATGGGCAATTACAAGTCAAAAGTACTCATCATATATGGAAGTCCACACCCCTTTGTATGAGAAACTTTAAAAACAAACAAAACAACACACAAAAAATAAACAAGATGCGTAAATTCTCCACCTGACAACACTAATGAGAGTGTGACTTCGAAAATTACTGTCCTCAATTCCAATTCCAAGACAAAGGCCAATTATTCTAAAAAGAGATAAGCAATGTGCCAAAAGCAATGCTATGTACATACCAATTATATTTCATTTTCTTTGAAAACAATTATAGGTCTTATAATGTTTTTATAAGATTGTTTTTATAAATGTGTTATAAGAGCTTATAAATTAATGCATTTGAATCATTAGTCAAATCAAGACTCCTATATTTTATGTAGGGCCCCCAACGTTTTCCACTTTTCTTTTTTCTTTGCCTTCTTCTGCCACTCCCCACTCCTCTTGTCTCGTTTTTTTCTCCTTTTTTTTTTGCATACATATTATTTGAGAATAATTCCAGGAGAAATACATAACTTCATTAGTAAATTATTTGGCTTTATAAACTTATTGATTTTATTATTTTTTTGCCTTGGGCTACAACAATATCTTTAAAGTCACACAATATTTACATAATAAAATGATATATAGGGAGAATTTTAATTTTCTTGGAAGAAAAGTTTTTCGTTCAAAGTATTATTTTGTACCATTGTTCTCTTAGACCTGTCAACTCTTATAAATCTTAATTTTCTTCTTCTTTTTTTTTTTTTTGTTTCATTGTTTGGACTTGGTCAGAGTTTTTTCTTGCTTTTCGCAATTTATGTCTACAAATAGTTCACAAGAATGAACAACTGGCTGATAATTAGTCCACTGACATATTTTATAAATATTGACTACAATCAAATTCTCCTTCTAAAATCCCAGTACAAGTTAAAATATATACTGAGGTATTTGAAGAATCACAGCCTCTCTTTTACCTATTTATTGAACTGCTGCCTCATCATTCACAATTTAATTCACTTAAACTTTTTTACTGTTGCAACAATACAACCTTGGCTTCAACAATTAAAATGTAGAAAAATCAATGCAACAATCAGATTGTTTATCAACACACTGCCACAAACATGTTTGAGTTTTGACCTCTACTGCTATTTATGTGAATGGAAAATATTTTCTAGTTGAATTTTTTGGGAGGTGGTGGCCTGTATGTTACAGACTCCGCACTGAAGAGCTAGGCCTTGCTTATCTGTAAAGGGTGAGCCTCTGTATTACTAAACTACTCAGTTGATTTGGTAGAATCAGCAGAGAAATGAATTATGTACCTAATATCTTTGGTTTTAAGGATGGCAAAAAAAAATGTGTTCATTGCCATATAATTCAACCAGCGTTTATTTACATTATCTGGGAAGACTGGTAATATATAAGCGGACAAAAATGGTTTACTAAAATAACTGACAAAATACATTTTTTTAAATGTGAATCCTGAGATTCAATCATCTGCCACCTAGTTTAAGAATACTTCATTTATGTGAAATTTAAAAAATAATAGTAAACAAAAAGTGTTATTGAGTTGCAAATGATTCGTATACTTGCAACATACAGTTTTTGGAATCATACATTAAACTCTGTTATTTAAACTGATGGTTTATCAATGCATTCATTTCTTATGGTTGACTTTTCAGGCTTGAATCATTGGAGAAAATTAAAAAAAAAGAAAATTCTTAAGGAAAGGAAGTATTTAGTTTTGGGTTTTTTTGGTTGTTTGATTCAATTATGTATTTTTTTTTTTAGTTTATTTATTTGAGAGAGAATGTGAATGAGGGAGGGGCAGAGAGAGAAGAAGAGAGAATCCCAAGCAGGTTCCACACTGTCAGCACAGAGCCCAATGTGGGGCTCCACCCCACATACCATGAGACCTGAGCTGAAACCAAGAGTCTAATACTTAACTGACTAAGCCACTCAGGCACCCCAGTTTCAGTTTTATTTGCATCCTAAAATTTTCTGGCTTCCTATGATGTTGAAATAAGATTATACCTAAAATAGCAAAATTACAACAGAAAACATTGGCTTAGTATTTTCAAGTTTTGTATTTTGGATTGTTTTCTTTGACAAAAAGTATTTTCTGAAATTCAAAAGGGGACTGCATTGTTAGCTAATCATGACAATTTGGACATGGACAATCTGAAAGCATGATAAAGAAGACACATTTAAAAAAACATGTAAGGGAATAGTTAAAACTATGTTAATTCTTAAAATATTTTACTTTTTACACTATTAGAAACTACTCTTTGAATTTATGACACAACTCTCCATTTTTTTCATTGATCATTTTCTCTTGTTTTCTTGTTTACAAAAAATGAAAATAATATATTTTAAAATATAACAATTTAATATTAAATAATAAAACATTAAATTATTAGTGCAATTAAATATAATTTAATATTAAATTGATATTAATTGATATTTTCGATATATTACAGTGAGGAAATGTCAATAAATTAACAAATAAAAGATTCCAGAAAAGATCTATTATAAGGGCGCCTGGGTGGCTCAGTCAGTTAAACGTCCAGCTTCGGCTCAGGTCATGATCTCATAGTTCGTGGGTTTGAGCCCCGCATCGGGCTCTGTGCTGACAGCTCAGAGCCTGGAGCCTGCTCCAGATTCTGTGTCTCCCTCTCTCTCTGACCTTCCCCTGATCGCACTGTCTTTCTCTCTCTCTCAAAAATAAATAAAAATCATTAAAAAAAAGATATATAACATTGACATATACAGAATTTTTCAGAAACAAATATGTGTTTCTGAACATATTTGAGTTATATTGAGTTATATTGAGTTATGAACCATAACTCAAATCCAAAGGATCCTAGTGAATAGCCTTAAAAATAAACAGTTTCTTATAATTTTCCATTGCTTTTTTATACAAATAAAACTGCTTTAGTTTAAGAATTCTTAGAATGTGTAGCCTAACATGAACATATTTTTTATACTTTGGCTCCATCTAGTAGAGACTGAAGAAATTACTTGTAGGGGTGACTTCCATTATCACAGGACTCAGAGACACTATTCATGGTAACAGAAAGGAAAAGATGGCAAATAAACCTATTTAATATTTTACAGTATGTTGTTCTTAGAAAATATGAACATGATGCTGTTTTGTACATGTTCTTTTCCTAGAGTTAGTCATATTGTTTAGGGCTTTAGCAAAATTCAAGATTTGGGCACTTAAGATTTTAGAGAACTGAAAATGTTTTTAAATTTTTGTTGCATTACTGATTCCTCCCAGGTTCTGGTTTTATAATAGGGTGAAATCAGCATGACTCAAGATGGAAGGGGAAAGCGCTACAGTTCTAATTCATGTTTAAACTGTTTGAGATGCACAGATGTGAGGCAAGCTTGTAAAATTTCACATTGGATGAGGAGCAGAAATTGGCTACATTTTAGTGATAGGTAAACATGAGAAGATGACAGAGTTTTTGACATTATTTTAAAATTGTCAGTACCTTAAAAATCCGAGGATTCTCATATGAAATATATTTTTCTTCTTCTTCTCCTTTTTTTTTTTTCTTCATTTTTTTCCTTCCTGAAGGTCGCACTAGCTCCCTGACTGGAAAGCCTACAATATCTGCAACAGGATGTATGTTTTCTATAATTGCTTTAAACAGGTAAACACTAGTGCTCTGATCAAAATGACCATTCAATCTAAACAGAAAGCTATTTTTTTCCAGGGGAACATGTAGTGTTTCACAAACAGCATCCGTGGAGGTTGTAAACGAGTGGATAATTTAAAGTAGCTAATAGGGATGACAATGTTAGTTTACTGCTTCAAATCTAATTGCCAATAAGAAAGCCTCTGTAGATTTACTACAGGAGATAAACTTTCCTCAAGGGCAACTCAGCTACCCTCCAAGAGCCAATTCAATCATTGCTGACACTTGCACCATCAACACTGATCATTGCCGCTCAATCAGTTGTGTCATGAGAAGCCATTGATTTCAAGATGAATAAACTGATTGGATCACCAGGAAATGGTCCAACTGGTTAGTGTATGGCCTATACATATGGCCATACTTTGCTTACTGGTGGGAAGCTTAGTGAATTTCAGAGATGTGATTAGTGAACCGATTTGACTATTTGAAATTGCAATGCAGTCTCCTGAGTAGAGAGAAGGTCAGTTCTTTTCAAAGGAAAACTTTTTGCAAAATATGATGGCTGCATCAAGTTATGTCACTCTCCATTTGATGATTTTAATAGCTTTAAAAAAAAACAAACACTTTTTATTCTAGAACAGTTTTAGATTTACACAAAAGTTGTGAAGAAATAGTCCCTCAATATTCCATACTCAGTTACCTTTACTGCAATAGAATGCTACTCTTGGCCAAATTAAAGAACCAAGATCGACACATTATTATTAACTAAAGTCCATAGTTTTTCAGATTTTCTTAGTTGTTACTTAATGCTCTTTCTCTTTTACAGGATCCTCCTATGGACTCCTCATATCTTCTTAGGCTCATGCTGGTTATGCCAGTTTCACATAGTCTTCCTTGTTTTTGATGACCTTGATAGTTTTCAGGAATACATGTGAGGGCTTCTGTAAAATGTTTGTTCTCGGATTTGCCTGATGTTTTCCTCATGATTAGACTTGGGATTGTGTATTCTTGTGAGTCATATCAGAGAGTTGAAGTGCAATTTTTATCACATCATATCAAGAGTGCATACTACCAACTTGGTTCATCACTCTTAATGCGCTGTTGATGTTGACACTGTCACCTTGCTGAGGAAATGTTTGTCAATTTTCTTGACTCTAAAGTTGCTCTTCAGCCACACTCTCCCTTTCTATACTGTAGTCTTTGGAAGGAAATCTCTACATATAGCCCACCCTTAATGAGTGAGGAGATACATTCCACCTCTTAGAGTATCCACATAAATAATTTGGGATTCTTATGCATGAGATGCTTTCCTATTCTCCCATGAATTTATTTTTTGAAATATTTATTTATGGGTGCCTATGTGTCATTCAGTTGGTTGAGCATCTAACTCTTGATTTTGGCTCAGGTAATGGTCTTGGAGTTTGTGAGTTTGAGCCCCATGTGCAGCTTTGTGCTGACAGTGTGGAACCTGCTTGGAATTCTCTCTCTCCTTCTCTTTCTGCCCCTCCCCTGCTTGCATGCTCTCTCTCTCTTAAAATAAATAAATAAACATTAAAAAATATTTATATCATTACAGGCTCATAAACAATTATTATATTCAATTTGAATTTTAAGTTGTGTAACTATAAAGAATAAACACTAATGGGTGATAAAATTGTGAACATGGTGAGCATTTTGTGAGGTAAGTGATTTCTACAGAAATGTACGAATACAAAATATCTTTATAGTTTTTGAATAGTTTCTTGAAAAATAAACAAAATTTATAAAATAACACAGATATCATAAAATTACCTCTAATCTGTTCAATTATTCCTAAGAATTTCATCAAATCAAGTTGCATTTTATTAAAAAGTGTTCTTCCAATTCATCAGTGTTATTATCTATATTTTTTAACTTTTACACATTTTTAAGATTTTGATACCATTCAATTTTCTATAAGATATAATTAATGAAGTGCTTTATTTTGTCAAGATGACATTAAAAAGTATACAGGTCATTTAAATTTATAATAGCCTGCCTTAAATAGTTCACGAATCTAGGTAAAAAATACCTATGAACTATGTCAGAATAGAAAAGGAAGGGCATTTTAAGTGAAACACTTCAGAGCAAAACATTCTGGTATAATATCTTAGAGCTCAGAATTGAAAATTATCAATAAACATTTGTTTTTGTCACTATATAAATGACACACATATGTAAAAAATATTGTAAGATTACAGAATTCAATACATAATAAAATAAAAGAGTTCTTTTATTCTTAGTTCCATTCTCTATATATTCCATTTTATATTTTCCATATAAAGTTCCGCTTTATATCATTTCTGCTTTTAGTTCTGTAGATTTCCATCAAATTCTACATGGTAAGCTTTAACTCCACGTCCTGCTGTATCTGAGGTAGACAATATTTATTGCTGCATATTATAAAGGTGAAAGCATTAAGCATATTATCATTATATTTTCTCCTTCATGTTGCTCATGCAGACATTTAATTTTGCTATTTGTTATTTTTTCGCTATGAGTAAATCCTGCTCATGCATTCCTGAGCCAGCACTAGTAGACTGTGCAGTTTCCACTGTGTTAGCCAAGGAACTGGCCCATCCACACGTCCCACCTCTCCGGCTCACTCCCATCTCTTGACTGTTTTCAGATATGCAATTACGTTAGGCTTTAAGGCTATAGCAGTTATTATTTGCCTAAGAGTATGGGTAAAACTTTAGTCATCTGTGTTTATAGGTTGTTTATACTAATTAAAAATGAATAAAACACAAGTAATATACAGATCGTTTGATCATTATTTATAGCAATATCGCATTCTGGTGTGATCTATGAAGAAATGAAGCATAATCTCTGTCATTAAATGTGTATCATTCAAAAAAGAAAATGCAAAGTATCATGTTCAAACGTATTCTTACGCTTTAATAATTGAATAAAAGCACACTATTTTTCACTTGCCCTGTAACAGTATCTTGTTTCTTTTGTAAAGCTTTCCATTTTACCTTGACCTCTTTATTCTCTTTCTATTTTGTTTTTCTTTTTTTCGGTGTATGCCTGAGTAGATGTAGGGAAATCTTTTATTTTCTTAATGATACAAAAGGTATCCAATTTTCATGTAGCTTTTCTGGATGGGCCTCTAGATTTTTATTCTAATTGGCACCAATTTGTTTTCATATATCAACAGCTATATCTCTCTAAGTATTAAAAACACTCCATTGACAAAAAAAGAAAAAATTCAACCAGTAAGTTATTGATTATAACTTTCTATCACTTATAACTACAGTTAGTATTTGTATATGTTTTTTCCATGTATTCTGAGTGCATGCGCTGAGAATGAAGAATAGATATTGATAAAGAAATATCAATAGACCGGTATAAAATGTCAATAGATATAAAAGAACTATCCATAGAATAGAGACGATTCTGGGAAGATAAAGGTATTGGCAGCATAGTTCTTGAGTCTTTCCGAATCACACACACACACATACATACATGGACACACACAGACAGACATAAACAGACTCGCACGCGCGCGCACTCACAGAGAAGGAAAAAAGAACCTAAAGAAAGAAAAACCCGAATGACAGATCTTATAACAAACTAGTTGTCCAGATTTTTCCAGAACTGCCCCCACCCGGACACCAGGACTAAATAAACAGGTGGGACAAATCACAAACAGTCACAAAACCATACATCAGAAAAATTAATTTCTTGGTAGATGACTGAATAGATAAAAAGAATCACTCAAAAGAAAGGCCAGTTTCAAATCCTTTGAGAGATGAGTCAAACAGAGCTGAATTAGGGCAGTGGCAGCAGAAAGAGGGAAGGAAAAGAACAAGATAAGCACTTAGTAAATGTTCAACAACTTTTTAAAAGTGCAGTCTGTGGAATTTCCATCTAATTCAATAAAGAAGGTAAGAGAGATTGAAGCAGGAGCCCCAGTCGGCCATTTCGGTTGGCCCCGTTACAGAAAAGAAATATTTTGGCAGGAAATGCTTCCTCAGTAAAGCAAAGCCCATCAGATTCAGTGAAACATTTCTGTTAATAACTTGTCAAAGGGAAACGGTGTGGATGTTAGGTACCCATGCCAACATGTACCAGCTTCTCACTTCTCAGAATATTTTGCCAAGGTATAGATGTAGAATGATTTCAGACTTTCACAGGCAGTGGAAAATGGACTGAAACAAGGATTTTGAAAATTCAGGCCACCACATTCATTTTGATACTAAATCCAGAATCCATTCACTTTATTTCCTCTATCACAATATTCTAGTGGTTTTAACTGACTTGCCATGCATCTGTTAATTTAATGAACAAGTATCATCTTAAAAGAAATTGGTCCGTACTGTGCTTGGCAGGAGGCACCTACCCTGGGCGACTTGTGCTAATTAGAGGAGGGTGCTTTTTAAAGATAAAACATTTTACTGCCATCTGCTGGCCGAAGGTCATAATAGCTCTAGAAATCCACACTGATCATGCATGTGTGTGGCAACCTGGAGCTGTTACACCAAGCTGAACTCACACAGCTGTAAGCTTTGGTCCTGAGAGAGAGGCATCTGTAATCGAGGCACTGTTTCCTGGTGAATGCATCCCCACGTTCTTCACGACCAGGGTCATGTCATCGCACTTCCAGATTTAATTCTAATCCAAGAAAAGAGCTTCTCGTTGACCGTGTTTGAGTTAGGTGTTCACTCATAGTGCATTACATTATAGCCAGGCGATAGAGTCACAAGGTAAGAATACGTCGGTAGGGCCCCACCATGCGCGAAGTGGGGAAGAGTATTACAGAAAGAAAAAGAAAAATGATTTAAAATAATGAGAACAAAACAGGATCTTGGGAACAAAGTCTATATCCAATTAATTGATGAGAAGAGACCCCCTCTGGGCTGGCAGTCCACGGGTGCCTAAGGCCTGTCCACGGCCAACGGCAGGGCTGCACACCGGGCACGGAGTCGAGACCGCAAAGGAAGGGCAAGGCACTGTCACTTCAATACTTGCAAGCCTGTTTTTATCCAGTAATGCAGTATTTTCAAACTTGTGAGGCGCTGAGAATATTTTCTCAAATGCAATTTTATGTTTGGAGACCAACTCAGAGAAATACATTTCTTGGTAAAGAAGAGGTAGAATAGATGAGCAAAGCGTTACCTGCTTGCTTGACTTTCCATCTCCCGCACCATGCGGAAACTCTGACAATCCTTAATTTGCTCTAAAACATAGTTTGGAATCTATGATAAACCTCTTTATTTGGATTATTTTTCTCATCCAGTGTATTCATATTCATATATTCATATATTATTATGAAAAAATATTCATATATTTTATGGAAAATCATGAACATATATTTGTAAGATAATCTCTAACATAATGCACAAATTTTGGGGGCCCCTGGGTGGCTCAAGGGGTTACAGGTCTGACTCTTGGTTTCAGCTAGGGTCATGAGCTCGTGGTTTCATGAGTTCAAGGCCCTTGTGGGGCTCTGTGCCAGCAAATGGAGCCTGCTTGGAATTCTCTCTCTGCCTCTACCCACTCATGCTGTCTCTCTCTCAAAATAAATAAATATACTTAATTTTTTAATAAAATAAAATACTCACAAATTTTCATACAATAGTTGTTATTCCCTGGAACATGGCATCTATGAAACAACTATTTTTTAATTTATTTTTTTAATTTTTTAAAATTTATTTTTGAAAAACAGAGACAGCGCGAGAAACAGGGGGTCAGAGAAAGAGGGAGACACAGAATCCAAAGCAGGCTCCAGGCTCTGAGCTAGCTGTCAGCATAAAGCCTGACGTGGGGCTTGAACCCATGAACCATGAAATCATGACCTGAGCCGAAGCTGGTCACTCTACAGACTGAGCCACCCAGGTGCCCCTTTAATTTATTTTTATCTTTATTTTTGCAAGAGAGAGAGCAGGCATGAGCTGGGAAAGGGCAGAGAAAGAAAGAATCTTAAGCAGGCTCCATGCTCAGCATGGAGCCCAAGGTAGGGTTTGATCTCACAACCATGAGATCACAACCTTAACTGAAACCAAGAGTCAGATGCTTAACCAACTAAGCCACCCAGGTGCCCCTGAAACAACTTTTTAAACTTGAGTTAAATGCACAGAGAGAGAGAGAAATTTGAAAGATTTCAATGCAGATATAAAATTATATTTTTACATGTAAGTAGAAATAAGCCTAAAAATTAATGTATTACTATCACATTGGTAATAGAGCACATTAAAGAATGTGCAATTTCATCAATATGTTATAATTATATTTACATTGTCCTGCAACATAATCATCTAGGAAGAATTGCTATCTTGTCGTTGGAGAAAGTGGGAAGTACAATTTTAAACCGAAGATCTTTTTTTTAAGTTTTAAAAAGTCAAAGCTTACAGCCTTTCAGAAACAGGAGACAGACATTTTGATGATACAAGAGAGATGGATTGTGGCTCGTGGGGAAGAAATGATGTTACCATGACTTGGTGTAAAAAAAAAAAAAAGGAGACATAACTGAGTGCGGGGGGGGGAGCATAAAAAATGCCATAGAGTGGTAAAGTTAAAAAAAGAGATCATCCCTTTAAGTTAGCCCAGTTACAAACCTGGAAGACTTTTTGTTCGATCTGAGTGTATTTAACCATGTATGCGGGTCACACACCATTTACATTCCTTTTTGTCACATTCATCATTGAAAAGGAATCACAGCTAGAGGCTCATTTTTGCTTTTCTCATATTTATTCCACACATACATATATTGCCAAGTCCAATTTATTGGAATTGGCTTAATATAGCTATGAGGTTGATATTTCCTATGTGTAAGATAGTGTAAATTATAGGCAACCAAAATTTATTTAACATCAGTTAATTAATTAATTTAAAGTTTATTTAACATTAGCTTCAGGAGCAGAATTCAGTGTCTTGTCACCTAAACACAACACCCAATGCCCATCATAACAAGTGCCCTCCCCAGTGCCCGTCACCTACCCAGCTCAACCCCGCCTTCCCTCAGGCATCCCTCACTTTATTCTCCATAGTTAAGAGTCTTTTCTATGGTTTGCCTCCCTCTCTTTCTTTCTTTCCCCCATGTTCATCTGTTTTGTTTCTTAAACTCCACAGATGAGTGAAATCATATGATATTTGTCTCTCTCTGACTGAATGACTGATTTCACTTGGCATAACAATCTGCTTCCATCCACACTGCTGCAAATGGACACATTTCTTTCCTTTTTATGGCCTCGTAATATTCGTGTGTGTGTGTGTGTGTGTGTGTGTGTGTGTGTGTGTGGTGTATATATAAATATACATTCTTCCCATGATTTGGCTGTTGTTGATAGTGCTGCTATAAACATTGGGGTGCACATGGCCCTTTTAATCAGTTCATATCCTTTGAGTAAAATACCTAGCAGTGTCATTGCTAGGTCATAGCGTAGTTCAATTTTTAATTTTTTAAGGAACCTCCACACTGTTTTCCAGAGTGGCTGTACCAGTTTGCAGTGCCACCGATAGTGTAGGAAGATGCCCCCTTTGCATCCTGCCAACATCTGTTGTTTCCTGAGTTGTTTGTTTTAACCATTCTGACAGCTGTGAGGAGTATCTCATTGTGGTTTTGATTTGTAATTCTCTGATGATGGGTGATGTTGAGCATTTTTTCATGTGTCTGTTAGCCATCTGGATGTCTTCTCTGGAAAAATGTCTATTTATGTCTTCTGCCCAGTTCTTAACTGGAGCATTGTTTCTTTGGAAGTTGAGGTTGCTAAGCTCTATATAGATTTTGGATGCTAACCCTTAATTCGATATGTCTTCTGCAAGTATCTTCTCCCATTCTGTCAGTGGCCTTTCAGTTTGTTGATTGTGTCCCTCACTGTGCAGAAGCTTTTTATCTTAATGAAGTTCCAACAGTTCATTTATGCTTTTGTTTCTTTGCCTCAGGAGACTTATCTACAAAAAAGTTTCTACAGTAGAGGTCAAAGAGGTTGCTGCCTGATTCTTCTCTAGGATTTTGATGGTATCTTGTCTCACATTAGGTCTTTCATCCATTTTAAGTTTATTTTTGTGTATGGTGTAAGAAAGAGGTCCAGTTTCATTCTTCTGCATGTTGCCGTCCAGTTCTCCCAGCACCATCTGTTGAAGAGACTGTCTTTTTTTCCATTGGATATTCTTTCCTGCTTTGTTGAAAATATATTGACCATATAATTGTGGGTCCATTTTGGGGTTTTCTCTTATGTTCCATTGATCTATGTGTCTGGCTTTGTGCCAGTACCATACTGTCTTGAGAAATACATCTTTGTAATATAGCTTGAAATCTGGAATTGTGATGCCTCCAGCTTTGCTTTTGTTTTTCAATATTGCTTTGGTTATTCGCGTCCCATATAAATTTTAGGATTGTTGTTCTAGTTCTGTGAAAAATGCAGGTGGTCTTTTTATAGGGACTACATTAAATGTGTAGGCTAATTTGGGTTGAGTAGACATTTTCACAATATTTGTTTTTCCAATGCATAAGCATGGAATGTTTTTCAATTTTTTTGTCATATTCGATTTCTTTCATAAATATTTTATAGTTTTCAGAGGGTAGATTTTTTACTTCTTTGGTCAGATTTATTCCTAGTTTCTTATGGTTCCTTGATTTCCTTTTCCGCTACTTCATTACTGGTGTAAAGAAATGCAAATAGATTTCTGTACCTTGATTTTACATCCTGTGGCTTTACTGAATCTGGTATCAGTTCTAACAATTTTCTGGTGGAGTCATTTGGGTTTTCTACATAGAGTATCATGTCCCCTGCGAATAGTGAAATGTTTAACTTTTCCTTGCCAATTTGGGTGTCTTTTACTTCTTTTTGTTGTCTGATTGTTGAGGCTAGAGGTTCCCATGCTATGTTAAATAACAATAGTGAGAGTAGACATCCTTGTCTTGTTCCTGACATACAGGAAAAGCTCTGTTTTTCCCAATTGAGGATAATATTAGGTGTGATTATTTCAAATATGCCCTTTATGATGTTGAGGTATGTTCTTTCTATCCCGATGTTGGAGGGTTTTTATCAAGAATGGACATTGTACTTTGTCAAATGCTTTCTCTGCATCTATTGAGAGGATCATATAGTTCTTACCCTTTCTTTTATGAATGTGGTGTATCACATTGATTTATTTGTGAACATGGAGTCACACTTGCAGCCCAGGAATAAATCCTGCTTCATTGTAGTGAATGACTCTTAATGACTCTTTTAATCTACTATTAAATTTGATTTCCTAGTATCTTGTTGAGAATTTTTGCACCCATCTTGTGAAGAATAGGCATTAACCCTTCCTTAAGTGTTTGATAGAATTCTTCTGAGAAGTCATCTCTCCCTGGACTTTTATTTGATTTGAGGTTTTTGATTACTGATTCAATTTCTTTGCTGGTTATCAGTCTGTTCAAATTTTCTATGTCTTCCTGTTTCAGTTTTGGTGGTTGATATGTTTCTAAGAATTTATCCATTTCTTCCAGATTTCCCAGTTTGTTGGCATATAATTTTTCATAGTAGTCTCTTATAATTGTATTTCTGTGGTGTTATTTGTGATCTCTCCTCCTTAATTTGTAATTTTACCTATGTGGGTCCTCTCTCTCTCTCTCTCTCTCTTTCTCTCTTTCTCTCGGTAACACTGGCTAGGGGGTTATCAATTTTATTAATATTTATATATTTGGGTATACCAAATTGGGGGCATAAATATTTATAGTATATATTTATAATTGTTAGATCTTCTTGCTACATAAAACCCTTTATTATGATATAGTGTCCTTATATCTTATTACATTCTTTGGTTTAAAATCTAGTTTGTCTGATATAACTATGGCTACTCTGGCTTCCCTTTGACCTCCATTAGCATGGTAAATGATTCTCCATCCCCTCACTTTCAATCTCCAGGTGTCTTTAGATCTAAAATAAATCTCTTGTAGGCAAAATATTTTTTCATCCATTCAGATATTCTTTGTCTTTTGATTGGAGTATTTAGACTATTTACACTCAGAGTGATTAAGATAAATATGACTTTAATGTTGTTGTGTTACCTACAAAGTTATTATTTCTGGAGATGTTCTCTGTTCCTTTCTAGTCTTTGTCAGTTTTGGTGTTTCTTTCCTATTCAGATAACCCACTCTAACACTTTTTGCAGGACTGGTTTAGTGGTCATGAACTCCTTTAGTTTTTGTTTGTCTGGAAAACGCTTTATTTCTCCTATTCTAAATAACAACCTTGCTGGACATTCTTGGCTGCATATTTTTACCATTCAGCATGCTGAATATATCCTGCCACTAGCTCTGGCCTGCCACGTTTCTGTGGGGAGATCTACTGCTAACCTTATTTGTCTTCCCTTGTAAGTTAGGAATTTCTTTTCCCTTGCTGCTTTTAGGATTTTTTTCTTATTTCTGTATTTTGCAAATTTTATTATGATATGTCTTGGTGTTGGCCCACATATTTTTACTTTGATGGGAATTCTCTGTGCCTCCTGGATTTGAATGTCTATTTCCTTCTCCAGATTATGGAAGTTTTCAGCTGCACTTTCCACAAATAAACCTTCCGCCCCTTTTCCCCTGTCTTTATCTTCTGGGACTCCTATGATACAAATATAATTACATTTTTGGAGTTGTTGCATTTCCTAAGTCTATATTTTTCCCTCTTCTTTACAGTTTCATTATTTTCCATAATTTTAACTTCTATTTCACTTATCCATTTCCTCCGCTTCTTCCATCCTTGTCATTACAGCGAGTTGGTTTCACATCTCAGTTTAGCATTTTTCGTTTTGCACTGACTAGTTTTTAAGTGTTTTGTTTCTCCAGTAAGGGATTCTGTGGCATCTTCTATGCTTTTCTCAAACCCAGCTAGTGTCCTTATGATTACTGTGGTGAAGTCTGGATTGGGCATATTACGTATATCTGTTTTGATTTACATCTCTTTTCTTTTTCTTTCTTTTAGGATGGATTTCTTCCTTTTGGCATTTTGTCTAGGTCTCTGTCTTCTTCCCTATGTTAGAAAAGCTTGGTATATTTCTTGTTCCTGTGAGTAAGGGCTTTATTTTTTAATTAATTAATTAATTGGTTAATTAATTAATTTTTTATTTTAGAGAGAGAGTGCATGGGCCAGGGAGAGGGCAATGATAGAGAGATAATCTTAGACAGGCTTCCTGCTCTGTGAGGACCCCAACATGGGGCTCAATTCCACAGCTTTGAGATCATAACCTGAACTGAAATCAAGAGTCAGACGTTCAACCAACTGAGCCAGCCAAGTGCCCCGAGGATAGTGGTTTTACTAAGAAGAGGTCATACACTGTCGAGGGCCTGGCGCTTCAGGAAGTGTTTCTGGTGTGGGCTGTGTGCCCTCTGCAGCTGCATTTTGGCTGATCTTTCCCTCAGGTCAGTCCTCTGCAGAGATTCTTCTTGCTCTCAGTGGGGAGTGTTTGGACCTTGACCAGTGTGTGGTGAGTTTTAACTAGGTGTACTCTCCTCTGCTTGTTGAAAGAGGCGCGATCTTATTTCCACTAAAGCAGAAGCTTTGCAGCGAAACTTTGCTTTGGTCCTCTGGCGGAGGGTCTTGCCACGCTGGGCTGAGGCAGGGTTGTACCAATGTGCTTGAGCTTAGAGTTTAGGGTAAAGCACAGGAAAAAAGCCAGTGTCCAGGTTAGCTGTCCTCAGCACGTGTCTCTGGGCCTATGCGAAAGAAAGAGGCAGCTCAATGGCCCCACTAGCTCTTTTGTACCTTGAGAGGCAATGCTACCTCTCCCAAGTGCGCTCCAAAAGGGCAACTGTCTCTCCTGTTGAATCCCAGGGTAGCCTCAGTCACACAGTCAGCTCCCGGGACTTCACCCTCCTTATCTACAGGAGCGCCACTGTGCCCACCGGCCTCCATATCAACCACAGTGTGGACTTTGGAAACTCCAGTCTTTGAGCTGTGCTTGTTGGGAAAGCTCAGGATAATCAGCCCCTTTCATACGCCCAGTCAATGGTTTGGGGTAAGTGTTCTGCTTGTTCTAGCTCCGGGGTGCTCTCTCTCCATCTCTCTCCTCTCTCTGTGATCAGGGTTTCCCCCTCCACAGCACATCTCCACAACCCTTATCCTCCAGAAGGTGGCCTCTTTTCTCCTTGCAATGGTGCAGTTTGTTCTCTCAGGAGGCAGATCAGTTTCTTGGGTGTTCAGGGTGATTTGATAGTTATCTGCTGTGTTTCAGGGACAAGACAAGCTTAGGGTTCTCCTACTACTCCACTTCTTCACTGCCCTCTCAATAATACCAAAATTTTTATAATTATCATTTTTCCTCTTACAGTTAGAAACCTGTAGAACTTCTATATTTTCTATGTAGCATATTTATATGTGTGTGCAAATAAATATATATGTATATACATGTGTGTTTTTATATACACAAATTTCTTCATTTAGAGAAAGGTCTTTCTTAAGTTTTAAACTATCCCACACAGATTCTTGGATTGGCTGACTACACTAAGGAAATGCATTGAGAGTGGCATTTATTTCTCTTTATATAACTACTTAATTGTAACTTTTAGGTTAATTTTTGAGAAGAAAGGGCTACATAGAGGCTTGGAGATAAAGAAAAAAAATGAGATATTTGGGTAGGGAAAGGGATTCTAGAAAGGAAACATTCAAAACAGATGCTTATGAATACAGATGTGTGATATGTAATATAACCCCTTCTTCCTCATTTCTTCAGTAAAATATATTTTATTGATAATATATTAGGTGGTGTGATCTATGTTGAGTATAAGACATGGCATTAGGAGGAACAATGATTGATCAAGGGAAAAATATCATGCTTAAGAGATTATATCTATTATCTACCCATCCATCCATCTCTCTTTTAAATTCTTTAGGAAGCAGAGACAAGATAAATATATACATAGATACAGACAATAAGAGGTAAAACGATGGAAGATTCTTTACAGGAGGCTGGAATGTGCATTTTTTCTCATAACTAGATAACATTTATAAAATTTCAATAAAAATTATATAAATTATCAATTGATTCTCATTATAAATAATTTAACATTTAGACATATCAGTCTATCTGCAATATTTTGTTTTTTTGTCATTTCCTCACTGAGTTATACTAACATCATCATAAAATAAGCCTTTTTTGAGATAGAAAGAGAATACATGTGAGTGGGGGCAGGGCAACAGGCAACGGAAAACAAGAGAATCTTAAACAGATGCCAAGCCCAGCATGGAACCCGATGTGGGGCTTGAGCTCTGTGAGATCAAGACCTGAGCAGAAATCAAGAGGTGGACACTTAACCAACTGAGCCACCCACGTGTCCCCAAAATAAGCCTTTTTGTCTCATTTTCTCTAGGTTTCAGAAACTGGAAATTTGTACCTTATGACAATATTTTCAAGTTAGGTTATATCAATAAGTAGGAAAATACTTTCATTACAGAAGATGTAGTACACATCGAAAGTTTATACAATTTTTTCAGTTGAAAGAAAACATGTAAAAATTCTGAATGCAATGCTTGAATTATTTTGGGTATTATTTCTACAAGTTATTTCCAGTACACTATTAAGATGCTGATATGTTAACACTTTAAGTTAAGTGTCTCAAATGTGCATTTAATTTATATTTAATAACACAAGTTTTGCTTATGAAAACCAAGTCAATTATTGAAAGCATTTCCCAAGGTTTAGCAATTATTTAAGAGCTGCATTTACTATAAAGTAATTAGCTCAAATGGCATGTTCATGAAAGCAGATTTAGAACAACTTTACATATTGGTACGGAAGGGAAATGCTTAATACCAATATAGCTGAAAATATTCAAATTTATTTGATCTGGCAGGTATTTTGTTTTCAACAAAGGAACAAATATGTATTTTCAAGTGGCTTTTTAACATTTCAAGATGCAAAATCACCATATTTATAGAGATAATTTTGTATAAAATAGAAATGTCAAAATTAATTGAATGATGTAAAAAAGTTAAGAGAGCTCTTATTCTTTTTTACTTATTTTACTAACTTTTTTATTTGAAGTATATCATATATGCAAAAGTAAGTTTATGTGTTGTACATATGACATGATAAGATGAAACAAAATAAAACCATCATGATTCAGCTTGCAAATTATAGCACAAAGTTGAATCTTTCTATGTGCATTAACTGGTCACACAGCCCTCTTCTGTCCCAGACGTAACCACCATTCTGAATTGTAGATTATTTATTCCCTTGGTTTGTTTTATAGATTTACACACACACACACACACACACACACACACACACACACACACACAACTTATACATGATTTGGTGCTGCCTTGCTTTAAACTATATAATACTTAAATACATTATAAAGTATTTATACATTTAAATTAATATTCTGTTGTATACATATTCAAGTATTTAGCCCTCCCTTCAAAATAGGAAATTTTGAAATGTTGGTTAATATTTTTTTTGCTTTCTCTATTATGAGCAAAGCTGTTACTAACATTCTTGCACACATCCATCACACGTGTATAAAAGTCTATGTGTATCATATCTGGGAGTGAAATACTTCCAAAGTGATTGTTCTACCAGAGATTTGTAAGAGTGTAGATTGTTTTATACTGTCACTATACTTGATAGTGTCAGACTTTACTTTTTCTTTAATTTTGTAAGATTAGAATAATATTTAATTGTCATTGTGTTTTCATTTTAATGACTAACAGTGAAGTTGAGCAAGTTTTACATTTTAAAGACAATATGTTATTCCTCCTTTTTGAAATGCAATCAAAAACTACCAAGTATCGCCAATAAAAACTCTGTAGAAAAAATACAATGAGACTGACTTAATACTTACCCCAACAGTTACAAACATAGTATGAGGACCCAATAATTAAAACAATACAGAACTTTGTTATAAATATACTGATTGTGTCACTGTGATCCAACTAAAAAAATCTAGAAATAGAGCTTAATATAAATGGACATTTAGTACATGATAGAAGTGTCATATGTAATCTATGAGAGGAGGTAAACTTTGTAATAAATTATCCTTGAAGTCCTAATCATCAGAGAAAAGAGAATGATAATAAAATAATCTCATGTTCTATACCAAGATTTATGAGCCATACAAAATTCATTAAGTTTAAATGATTAAAATAGAGTATATTTTCTGATGAAAATCGACTTTATGTATAAATCAGTAATAAAAAAATGGATCGAAAAACTCCCAAATCTTTGAAAAGTAAACCCCTTATTTCTAAATAATCTGTGGGTCAAAAATAAGGATAATTAGACATATTTTTAACTTAATGACAGCTAAATCAGAACATGTCAAAGTGTGTATGAGGCAGCTAAAGTAGTGTACAGAGGTAAATGTATAATTCAAATGTTTGTACTAGACAAAATAAAGATCTAACATCAAATATTCTGATACTACCTTAATCTTGTGAAAGAAAACAAAGTAAATGCAAAATAATTAGAAGGAAAGAAATGAGAATAAAGGTATGAATCCGTGGAATAGAAAATAGAAAAAGTAAGAGACAAATCAGTGGAATCTGAACTGAGATGTCCTCAAAGACTGATAGGATGGTTGGGTGCGGGTGCTCAGTCTTTTAAATGTCTGACTCTTGACTTCGGCTCAGGTCATGATTTCAGGATGCTGGGATTAAGCCCTACATCAGGGACAGCACAGAGTCTGCTTGTAATTCTCTCTCTCCCTCTCTCTCTGCCCCTCCTCTGCTCCTGCTCTCTTTCAAAATAAATAAATAAACTAAAAAAAAAGACTGATAATTTAGCTAGATCGATACAGAAGAAAATCACAAAATATCAGTTTAAAAAATAAAAGGAGGAATAATAAAAAGAATTTAAAAGTATTTTAAACAGCTCTAGTTGAATAATTCCAACAAATTACATGAGATGGCAAATTTCTTGAAATGAGCATATCTAAATGAGACTTAAATGGTAAAACCTCTACAAGAAAATATAGAGAAAATCTTTGTAACATTAAGGTAGGCCAAGATTTTTTGGGTGAAAGAATTAAAACAATTAACAAAAAAAGTAATAAAATTGAATCCACCTAAATTAATATTTTAATATTGGAAAGATACCATTAAGGATATGAAGAGAGTGTTTGTTTTGTTTTTGTTTGGTTTTTGAAATGAAAGTCACTTACTGAGGAAAATATTTATAATATGTATATCTTTAAAAGAATTTTTTTCAGAATATAAATAATGATTGCAACTCAATACTAGTTAGACAAGACAATACTTAACAAAGCATGTAAAATATATTAACAAATATATATCCTCTGCCCTAGAAAATACATAACTAGTTATATACCTAATATAAATGCATCCACACATATATACAGCTGAAGATATAGAAAAGGTACTCATGATAGCATTATTCATAATAGCCCCAAACTGAAAACAACTTAAATATTCACCAACAGTAGAAAATATATCATGGTATAGTCATACCATTGAATATTACATATTAGTTTAAACTATTGCTGCATTCTACAATGTGGGCCCATTTCAGATCACAAGGTTGAGTGTGAATATCTAGGCAAAAAGAATGTCTTCATTAAAGTTTGTTTTTGTAAAGGTCACAAGTAAGACCATCTATGGCAATGATGATTGCCTGGGGATAGATATTATGGGAGCATCTGACATACTGGTAACTTTTTGTTAGTATTTTTATTGCTATTTTTCTAATACTCCCATTTCTTTCTCTCTTTCTCTTTTTGTTTATTAGACTCTATTCTTTAGAGCAGTTTTAGGTTTATGGAAAAACTGAATGAAAGGTACAGAGATTTCTCATATGTCCCTTATCTCCACATATGCAGAACCTCCTCTATTATCACTGTTTACCCCCAGAATGGTGTATTTGGCACAACTGGTGAACCTACATGACACACCATTATCACCCAGAGTCCATGGTGGCTCTGGTAATGTTTTCTTTCTTGACCTCATGTATCAAACCACATAGCATGATGGAGATTTGGGGGGGCAGGTGTGCTCTCAGAAATGTAAAGGAGGGAGAGAAGATTGATTGAACAGAGGAAAGCAGAGCTGTGACATATGTGCAAACACGGCCTCAGCCAAACCTACACCTATGGGACACTTAGAAGACAGGATAACTTTTAGTTTTTCTCAAAATTGAGGTAAGACTGACTGGACATTGTAACTCTGCAGTGACAAGTCATTGTCCAGGAGAAGAGACACAATCTTGAGTAAGGTGTCACTTCAGTCAAGGATATTGACTGAAGAAGACTTTAGACAAAACTGTCAACTTGATGGAATGAGAGTCTCAGTCACTGTTATGGGCTGAAGTGTGTCATCTTCCAAATTCATGTATTGAAGCCCTAACCCTCAGTACCTCAGTGTGATTTTATTTTGTGATAGACCTTCTAAAAACGTGATTAGGATAAGATGTGGCCTGTAAGGTGGACCTTAATTCTCTCTGATGAGAGTCCTTATAAAAGGAAATTTCAACACAGAATGAGATACCAGCTGTATGTGCACACAGAGGACTACTTGAGGACATACTAGAAGTGGCCTTCTGAAAGCCAAAAAGACAGGCCTCAGAAAGAAGATGAAACCTGCTCACACTTTGATCCCGGATGTCCAGACTCCAGAACCATCCGAGAATAAAGTTCTGCTGTTTAAGCTCCCCAGTCAGTAGTACTTTGTCACGTCAGCTCCCATTAACTAATTAAATCATTAAAGGGAGATCTGGGTGAAACACCACAGAAGTTACTACAACCCAGCCATTGCCCTACTTTTATCCACTTATTTTGTGTATAAAGTTAACCCCACTTGTGAAGAGTTTCCCCAGGATTCTAGCTGGTATTTTTTTTCCAGAGAAACTTAAAACAGGAAAGTTATTGAGATGAACCACAGGTCAATAGGTCCAGCTTACCTGAAGAACACAACTAGTGTCACTGCTTTCTCTGCAGCTATGAGCTATCCTCATCCTTAGCTAGCACCTCTGCTGGTCTCTATGGCTTATTTTATGAGGGAACCGAGCCATTGGTCACCATGCCTTCTCAGACCTGTTACACTTTTTCATTTATCATCAACACTGTGCAGTGAGTAGCAAGACGTGCTCTATTAAGCTATGTGTTTGGCAAACATATTCTTCCCTTTCCCTATTGTAGCTCTATTTCTTCCAGAAAATTGGGACCAACTCAATCTGCCAGTATTTCTGTTATGTGTTCTTTGGGCACAAGAAACCAAAAGAGACAAGGTGGTGGTCACATCTCAAACTTAATGGGGCTTGAGCAATGTCCTCTGGTGGAAGTGTTCTCTCTCTGAGAACCAGAATATCTGAATCCAAGCTCCTAGGAACTGCTCATTTTAGGAACTGATTAGTAATACTTCTTGTGATCCTTATTATGGTATTAAGTCTTTTATCATGGGATAGACCCTCCATATTAATAAAATTCCCATTTTCTAAATGTGTCTCCCAAACCCACATATACACACACAGCCCCATCAGAACTGAATTTCATATACTCTTATGTCTCTTACTGACTTCTGTGTCTAGACTCTGCAGCAACTTATACAACTTCTTTTTTCCTCTTTAACAATCCATCATTTCTTCAGCTACTTTGTGCTAACTGTAGTTAATGGTCTAGTGTACAGTTTGGGAGACGGTGGTAGATCCTGAGGTTTGTGCCTATGATTTCTTTTATCAGAACTTCTGCATCAGACTTGACCTGGGAGGATCACTGGCTTCTAACAAGGGGCCAATTCTTCAGGTCCAGAGAGTTCCAGGCAATGGGACACTTGAAATGTTCAAGTGTATTGACTCAGATGCTCTTATTCTGAATCCAGAGTCTCACTGCTTACCAATTAAGGCAATGATCTTAGGATAGCAGACATCCTGGGATTGAACGTCACCTTTCTCTGGAGCTCTGCTACCAATATAATTAAGTCCTGCACCTGATGATCACCTTTTTTTCTGTCCTCTTGCTGCAGCAAATGAGTCTTTTTATATGCTGCCAGAGAGGCCCTCTGACTTTCACACTTCACCTTAAATTGGTGATTAATCACCATAAGTCTTTCATTGTTTTTCTTCAAAGCATGCTTAGTCCCATCCAATTGCATAGTCTTTGTAATCATTGTTTTGCCCCTAATGTCTCAAATGCTTGAGATGGTATATCACCATTGCATTCACTTTGATTAGTATTCCAGTCTAGTTCATCACCGGTGTAAATTTTAACAATTGCTCTGCTACAGTATGTTACACGCTATCAGTATTCTCTCTACCACTTGTAATTAGAATCCTTGTTGCCAGGAGGTCAGTGAATGATCCACTTCTAAAATTCCCATTTTAAATTATGCTCTCTAGGATCAATTCTATTACCAGCTCTCTTAGGTCATGATCTTTTGAAAATGAATGCTGTGGCAGAAATTTGCATTCGTGGATTCATGGGAAAAATATCTGTAAAGGAGTGAAAGAAGTAGGGTTGGACAGAAAAAGTTGAGCTGCAAACAAATGGGAGGTGCTTCAGCTCACCCGGTGGTGAGCTTTGGGGGCTTAGAAAGCCTTTGACGTGCGTCTTATTGAAGGAGGGGTACTAGGCCTTTGTACTCACCTGTCAACCTGTCATTGGAGGAGTTCTGTTCCAGGGAGGACATGTAACCTTGAAAAAGGCAACAACTTTTGGCCAGCCACAGTTCCTACAGAGACGTTTGGCTGTGAGGAGTCAACACTCTTAACAACTGAAGTAATGAATGTCTGAGTGAGAGAAGTCTCTGGAAGAGAATTTCAGTGGCATATGCTGTATCCTTTATACCTAAGAAGTGATTACATAGATGTGGTCATGCCTTCATAATTCACTGACTGTACACTTAGTGCCTTTAAAATTTTTATACATCCATATTTTTAAATATAAATATTAAAAATTGGAAGGTAAAGCATATGGCAATGGTTGTGGAAACTGGAGAGTAAGCACAGCAACTCTGGGCCAAGTGAGCGCCAAGTGTGGGGGCGAGATGCTTTGGGGAGAAGTGCATATTAGTTTTTGTGTACTTCTATTTCACTTGCCTATTTGCAGTCTTTTGATTGATTGTGTCAAGTGAATGAATGAATAACTAAATAAAGTTATTTTTCAATCTCTTACTTTTGGAGTTTTTTACATCCTTGTAGTTGTTCTTCATTTACCAGAAAGTCAAGCTATCTGATCATATACCTCCATCTACTGATTTTACATATGTAGAAATGCAAATATATGCCAGAGCATCAAGCTTACCCAGTGGTGAGCTTTCAGGCTCTGACAGTCTCTGAGATTCATCTTATTTAAGGCAGGGGTGTTGAGCCTTGTATTTACCTGTACATATAGGCCATGTATTTATTAATTTAATATATGTGTATTGATGCTGTGTAGAAGGACATTAGAGAGTGACAAGCATGAAGCACCCCCCCCCTTCAGAAATCTGCATTGTGCATCTTAATAGGCAGGCACAATTTATGTGGAGACATCCTGTGTTTTTTATTTTAATTTTTTTAAATGTTTATTTTTGAAACAGAGACAGAGCATGAGAGGGGGAAACACAGAAACCGAAGGAGGCTCCAGGCTCTGAGCTGTCAGCACAGAGCCCAATGAGGGGCTTGAACACATGAACACAAAATCATTACCTGAGCCGAAGTTAGAGTCTTAACTGACTAAGACACCCAGGTGCCCCTCCTGTGTTCTTTTAAAAGTGAATGGTAGGGGCGCCTGGGTGGCTCAGTCGGTTAAGCCTCCGGCTTCTGCTCAGGTCATGATCTCACAGTCCGTGGGTTCGAGCCCTGCGTTGGGCTCTGTGCTGATAGCTCAGAGCCTGGAGCCTGCTTCAGATTCTGTGTCTCCCTCTCTCTGCCCCTCCCCACTCATCTCTGTCTCTCTCTGTCTCAAAAAAAAAAAATTTAAAAATTAAAAAAAAATAAAAGTGAATGGTAAAGACTAATCTCCTCTAGATGGAAAAACAAAAGCTGGTGGTTTTAAATTGGTACACTGAAGATGAAAATGTTCCAGGAGAAAAAGCAAGAATACAGTATTACCTGGAGTTGGCTTATTGCATTTCATAAATAATTTTCTGTGGTGAAAAAAAGGACCATTCACTTTAACAGGTACAGGAATTATTCTTTTTAATTTTATGATGGTTCCTTAATTGTGCAAAGTTATAATTGTCATGCATGAAACAAGTCTTTAGCAAAATATTCTACTACCTACAAAAATTATCACATGTTAAAGACATAGGTTCATATGAAGCAAAAGATGAAGATGAAATTGGCAACAGGTGTAAGTCAGAATAGGTACTAAGAGCTCTGCAGTGATGGATGATAGAAAGCAAAAGGTCTCTGATACACATACGATTTCTTTGGCAGTAGATTTTTGTCCAAAGTCTTATCGGGCTTTTTGATATATATGCTTCCATTGCTTTTCATGTACTAATGGCAGCATCAAAGGGGCTTATCTCTGTGGTCAGGCAACACCTATAAACTGAGGAAGTGGTGTTTCTAATAGTCTTTGTCACAGGTACAATTGCAGAGTTGAGATGAGAAAACGATGCTGGTTTGGAAAAAGGTGATCGCAAGTAAAATTGAAATATTATAAATATTAGATTATATACTGAAAAATGGAAAAAGAAATTTAGAGAAGATGTCTGGGGTTTGGGCCAGAACTATCTAGAGAAAGAAAAACATCTGAGTTGAGTATATATGTACCGTGAAAACAATGCTCTTTTGGAAAAAAATTTACTTGGAATGTAGGTTTAACCAGTGCGCTCTTAATGCATGTATTTATCAATACTTACGTTCTTTCCCTTCAACGGTTGAAAGGATAATTAATTCTAACATACTATGGAATTTATCGTAGGTTTTATTTTTCTTTAACGATGGAGTTTAAGTTTTGTCGTGCTTTGATCGATGATTTTAGATTTGAAGTTAAGCTTTCAAATCTCATGTGTCAGCCCTCACTCATTACCTGTGTTGTCATGTGAAATTATAAAAGCCTTTAATACTGTTTCCATCAGCCAGGTAAAATATCACTTATATACACAGAAGAATTTGGGTTTTTCACTTCTAGAAATGTGTGTATGGGGGGCACCTGAGAGGCTCAGTCGTTGAATGTCCAACTTCAGCTCGGGTCATGATCTCACAGTTCGTGGGTTCCAGCCCCACGTTGGGCTCTGTGTTGACAGCTAGCTCAGGGCCTGGAATCTCCTTCGGATTCTGTGTTTCCTTCTCTCTTTGCCCCATCTCTACTTACACACTGTCTCACTCTGTTCTCAAAAATAAATAAATGTAAAAACTTTTTTTTAATGTGTGCATGGGCTTTGATGATGTCATTGAGAAAAGCCATCAGTAAATATGTGCAAAACATACTCAGTGTTTTAAGCAGAAATAAGTCAGAGTATCTTATTCAGGGACAACCAATTAAGAATATATCATGACAGGGGTGCAT
>NC_043702.1:73032944-73054333 GCF_006229205.1 Suricata suricatta
GCTTAGTTGGTTAAGCTGGTCTGACTTCAGCTCAGGTCATGGTCTTGCAGTTTGTGAGTTTGAGCCCTGAGTTGGGCTCTGTGCTGACAGCTCAGAGCCCAGGGTCTGCTTCAGATTCTGGATCTCTCTCTCTCTCTCTCTCTCTCTCTCTCTCTCTCTGCCCCTTCCCTGCTTGTGCTCCCTCTTTCTCTCTCTCTTTCAAAAATAAGTAATTATTAAAAATTTAATATTTCCATAAAAATGCAGAGTAAATAAATCAAAGAATTATTGGACAACAGGAGAAAATATGCTTTATAAAAGGTTATTAACTTAAATACTTTGTGTTATTCTGTAAATATTCTTATACTATACAATTAGAGAGAAAATAAATAATCACCTGAATTGTGGACAAAAATCCCAGAGAGAAATAATAAACTGTTCATATGCTTTTTAACTAGGACTTCTTAAAGAAAAGATTTAGGTTTATAGTTATAAGGGGAAGACACAGATATTTTCTCATATATCGCCTGCCCATATGCATACCATAGTCTTTCATATTATCCATAGCTCCCCCCAGAGTGGTACACTTGTTACAGCTGTCCAACCTTCACTGATACATATTAACACCCAAATTCCATAGTTTACATTACGATTCACTTTGTGTGTTGCAAATTCTCTGGTCTGGACAAATGTATATGGCTGGTATTCATCACTATGGCATCATAAAGATTATTTTCTCTATCCTAAAAACCTTCTGTATTTCACCTGTTCATCACTTCTTCCCCAACTCCAAACTCTGGCAACAAATGATATTTTGAATATCACATAGTTTGTCTTTTTCAGAATGTCATATAATTGGCATCATACAGTATGCAACCCTTGTAGATTGCCTTTGTTCATTTTGTGATATGCAGTTAAAGTTCTTTATCTTTTTTTCTAATCTTGTTCACACTGAGTAATATTCCATTGTCTGATGTTCTACAGTTTCTTTATCCATTCACCTTCCCAAGGGCATCTTGGTTGTTTCCGAGTTTTGTCAATTACAAACAAAGCTGCTATAAATATCCACACACAGATTTTTGTTTTCCATTCTGTTGAATAAATACCAAGGAGTGCAATTGTTAGAATGTATGGTAAGGGTATGTTTAGTTTTGTAAGAAGCCAGTAAACTCTTATCCAAGATGACTCTACCAGTTTGCATTCCCAGCAGTATCAGGTGAGAATTCCTGTTGCTCCACATTTTTGTCAGCATTTGATGTTGTCAGGTTCACAATTTGAGTAATTCTAATGGGTAAAGTTCTACTTTTTATACATTTTCTCTAATAGACTTCAAAGAGTACTAAAAATAATTTCAGGAGAGAATAATACCCCCTTTTAAAAGTTATATAAATGGAATGTAAAGAGAAAAAAGAAGGAAAACTATGGAAAGATAAAATATGAGAAGAGTTAGCTATGCTAAATTTATATTTTGGATGACAAGGTTTTCAGCCAACAACTTTTTTTAAAAATATAATTTATCATCAAATTTATTTCCATACAACGCCCAGTGCTCATCCCAAAAAGTGTCCTCTTCAATGCCCATTACCCACTTTCCCCTCTCTCCCAACCCCCATCAACCCTTAGTTGGGCCAACAACTTTATAAAATGGTTTCACATTGAGCTGTTAAAAAATAGCAAGTTTCCCCCAGAATAATAGCCATTGTGTCTCTTTTATCTCTCAACTAATTGTAAAAGTGATCATTGTGGTGTTTGAACAGATGCTTTTCTTACAGAACACAGTATTTTACCCAGTGATGGTGTTTATACTTCAAAACAGAGCGAACTCCAAAGTTTGATGAATCTTGTGAAAAAGGTGCCTAATCTGGTATGGAAGAAAAAATATTAGGGCTTCCATTTTTATTCATTTTGTAATCCGAACATAAGAAAGAAGTCATTTTAATAGTTAATGTCCATATTGACACTGGAGCCCTCACTAGGGTTCAGTTTTGTTACACAAATGAGATGTTTTACTTAAGATAAACATACGCTTCTTTCCCTTTCTGCTGTTGTCAAAATGAAAGCCACTATGGTATGATACTCCCTAGCTCCATCCACGTTTTTCCAAACAACAAGATTTCATTCTTTTTTATGACAGAGTAATATTCCATTCTGCATATATATCATATCTTTATCCACTCATCTACTGATGGACACTTAGACTGCTAATTATAATGCTACATGAAATAAGTCAGAAAAAGACACATATCATATGATTTTACTTGTATGTAGAAATTAAGAAACAAAACAAATGAGCAAAGGAAATAAAAATGAGAGAGAGAAAAACTAAGACACAGACTCTTAACAAACTGATGGTCACCAGAGGGAGGTGGGTTGGGGGATGGGGAAATAGGTGATGGGCATTAAGACTATACTTGCTATGATGAGACCTGAGTAATGTATAGAATTGTTAAATCACCATACTGTACACCTGAAACTAACATAATGCTGTATATTAACTATACCAAAATAAAATTTAAAACTTAATTAAAAAAATAAGGAAAGAAAATAAGATGATCTGTGTCCAAAAATATCCATGTGGTAAAATTATTAGAGCAGGGCAAGCTAGGCGACAGAAATAAGACATGAGATTAGATTAATAGATTAGCTCTTGGATTAGACAACAATCTTAGAATTTTTCTTAAGCCCCAGAGTGCTCTTATTGGTGTGTCCAGTGATGATAAAGATGAAAATCGAACACGGTTCCCAAAAATAAATTTTTATCCTTATGTTCTTCACTCTAAAAAAATGATCTTGATCTTAAATTTCTAACTCGCAAATGTTGTTGCTAAATTCTAGCTTTGGTTTAAAATCAGATAATGTATTTTTATTATGTAACCAATATTTTTGGTATCTTAACATGGTATCTAAATATACACAAGAAAACACTTCTAACTCTACCCTTGAAATAAATTGAACTTCATTTTATGTGCCTTTTTGTTTTATTCCATAGCCTACAAAATTTTCTATATTTTATACATATATTTCTCATTTTAGTCCTTTTTTAAACTCAATTTGCATCAGAAAATCTTTGGAGGGAGAAAAGTGAAGAGAGAAGAGGAATCCCTACAGCTATTTCAGAAATACAGAATAATCTGCAATAGTCTAAATTTCAGGAGTCATTTGGAATTTAGAGAAAAAACAAATAATTATGTTATATTTTTTTCCATGAAAGGCTATATGTTCTATAATACTTTGCATTTAGGTTAAGGTTATATCACTAAGATATTCATAATCTCAGTTTAATGCTATTTATTTATTTTGATGCTACTCATTTTTTAAAATGTTTTATTTATTTTTGAAAAAGAGAGAGTGACAGTGGGGGAGAGGCAGAAAGAGAGGGGGACAAAGGATCCACAGTGAGCCCTGTGTTGAGAGCAGCAGGCCGGATGTGGAACTTGACCTCACAAACCATGAGGTCATGACCTGAGCCAGGTCAGCCACCACTGACTGAGCCTCCCTGACACCCCAATGCTGTTTGTTTTTAAAAGGGATTTTGCAGGATACTGGTTAAAACTTGGAGACTTTGCAAGAATTTTGTAACCTAAAATCTGTAAAGACTTGATCACAAGACAGGCCAAGTCCATAAAGTCCATGTTGGAAAGGATTATTTCACTAAAGGATATTATTTAATAATTCAAAGAAGTTTGAAGCTCCAGAAACCTTTGAGGTCAGAGCTCTTGGCAGAGATATAGGGAAGAGCAAATGTAAGCAGCTGAGTAGAGAGATGCTGCCTCAGGAAAGGTTGGATCTATAGCGATTGAATTTCAGAGAAAGAAAATCCAGAGAAAGAAAACCTGGAAGAAAGCCAAGTCTCCTATGACAGGTATAGCAACCGAGAAGAGATTTTGTTTATTCAGTCTTTTTTAGGTTTATTTATTTATTTTTGAGAGACAGAGAGAGAATGAGCATTTATGAGCAGGGTAGGGGCAGAAAGAGAGAGAGAGAGGGAGAGAATCCCAAGCAGGCTCTGCACAACGTGGGGTTCAGTCTCACAGATGGCAAGATCATGACCTGAGCTGAAATAAAGGATTGAACACTTAACAGACTGAGCCACCCAGGAATTCCTGTTTGCTCAGGTTTTGTAGAACATTAGAAACAATCCCCTAGATGAGTAAAGACCAACTACTTCTCTGATAAGACAGAAGTAGGGAGATGGAGGGAGGCAAATCATGAGAGACTCTTGAATACTGAAAACAAACTGAGGGCTGAAGGGGGAGGGGGAAAGGAGAAGGGGGCTGATGGACATGGAGGAAGACATTTGTGGGAAAGAGCACTGGGTGTTTTATGGAAACCAGCATGATAATAAACCATAATAAAAAAAAAGAAAAGAAAAAAAGTTAAAAAAGAAGTCATTTAACACTAACTCCATCAATAATTTTTTAATCATTAAGTCTGCCTGTGTTATCTTCCTTTGTTTCTAGCTCTATGAAAAATGTTATCTTTGTTTTAACTTCCCTTTTGACTTCTTGTTCCCCATCTTTGCAAAGATTTAGGAGTCATGTCTGCCTTTTCTCCTAAGCTCTGAGCCACTTTCTAACAGTTTGCTGGTGGGGTGCCTGGGTGGCTCAGTCAGTTGAGCATCTGACTTCGGCTCAGGTCATGATCTCACCGTTTGTGGGTCCAAGTGCTGTAGGACTCTGTGCTGACAGCTCAGAGCCTGGAGCCTGCTTCAGATTCTGTGTCTCCCTCTCTCTCTGCCCCTCCCCCACTCACACATTCTCTCTCACAAATGAATATATGTTAAAAAAAATTCAAACAGTTTGCTGGACATCCTCACCTCTATGTTCTATAGTAGGTCAAATGGGGGACTTTCAAAAACATTTCCTTATATTTCTTATAATCGCAAACTGATTTTTTTACTAGACTTTCAAAAACAATTTTTTAATTATTATTAGTTTTTAATTTTTTTAGAGAGAGCACATGAGCAGGGGATCCAGTAGAGGGAGACAGAGAATCTTCGGCAGACTCCACATTCAGCACAGAGCTCAAAGTGGGTCTCGATCATGACCTGAGCTTAAATCAAGAGTCAGACATTCAGGGCACGTGGGTGGCTCAGTCAGTCAGGCCTGGGACTCTTGGTTTCAACTCAGGTCATGATCTCACGGTTTGGTTAGTTTGAGCCCCATGTTATGCTCTGCAATGATTGTACCGAGCCTGCTTGGGATTCTCTTTCTTTCCCTCTCTCTCTGCCCCTCCCCTACTTGCATCCTGTCTCTCTCAAAATAAATACACTTTCAAAAAGAAAAAAGAAAAAGAAGATGAATCTCACCCTCAACGAACTGAGCCATTAAGGCACCCCTAGACTTTCTTCTTTCAAAGAAGAGCATTACTTGAACAGCTGCTCCCCCCAAAAAAAAATTAAAATAGGTAGTAATCATATAAGCAGGGCATATTATTAATAATCAGTGAAATGTAAATAAAACCATGACATTCTATTATTCACATGTCAGAATGGCTTAAATTATGCAGAATGATGATAGCCAATATCAGCAGGGGACTGGGCAAAGAGAATGGTCAGATGAAGCTGGTGGGTGTATACAGTGATAGGAGTCTGGAAAACAGTTTGATAATGTCAGGTAACTTTGTGCCACACACAACTTTTAACCCAGGAATTGCACTCCCATATTTATACCCAACAAAAACTGATACAAACACATAACAAAAGGTATTGTAAGACTGTTTATGGAAGCATCAGTCATAGTTCCATAGGACCAACAACAATAAAATAGATAAATATATTGTGGTATATCCTTAATAGAGAATGGAAACAAATAAAATAGAGATATATGCCATAGCACAGATGAGTCTCATAAACATTTGTTAAGTAGAGGAAGTCAAGCACAGAAGATGATGTCCCTCATGCTTCCATTTATATGTAACGTTGTATGTGTCAAGTATCGAAAATTCAGTGGGAGCTCAATGAATGCTAACTATATGGTTAACCAATCATAACTATGACCTCCCCTTGGTCCTTCTCACTCCTCTGTATTTTGTCAACTTGACTCTCACTCATCCTACAAAGCCAAGTCAGACCTCACAGAGTCTTTTTTTTCAACTTTATTCTCACACACTTATGATTCCCTGTGTCAAAGAATTTATCATCATGGCTACAGTGACACTTTTTGGAATTTCTGGGGATAATGTATCTTTCTCTTTTAATCTCTCCTTCCCTTCTACTCTTTCTCATCTCATTCTCTAGCATTTATCTTATGGATTTGTGTAGCAATACAACTGGTTTTTGGAAGAGAAAGTCGGTTAGCACTAAGATTTAAAGTCTTCCGTAGCGTGTCTTTCAAACACTACACTCCAAGTCTCTGCTTCGCTAATGTAAATACTACATTAAATATGAAAACAGAGCACAACTTATTTTAATTTAAATGTTTTCTTCATGTTATTTTCTCTGACTTTTCAATCTCTCAAAATTCTCTTCTGTTAAAATGTTGCTTTCTCTGATCTCTTGAACAAAATACTATCTCTTTCTACATGTTAAAGTACTTTTCATCAATCCTACTTGCATCTATATAATAGTAACTTTGTGTAATTACTTATTCCCCATTTTGGACTGTATTATTATTAATTATTAATTATTAATTAATTTGCCATGGCAGAAATTTAGTAAAACTGAACTAAACTCCATTGAATTAAATCAAATAGGTATACTTTGTAGTGAAGTATTGTTGCACAACAATAATTAAAATGCAGGGTAAGGGAACTTGGAGATTATAGAAGAAGTAAGAACAATAAGATCTGATGACTTGAAATTAAAAATATGTTTATTATGTTTAAATGAAAGATCTTCTCCTTGGCATTAAAGGAAGTACTTTTCATATTATCTATGATGAAAATCTGGGCTTTTTAATTCCCAATTCATTGCAGAGAAATATTCTCTCAAAACACAATACAAATTGATTACTAGAAAAATGAAATTTAAAAATTAATTCATATAAAATGTAAGTCTAACATTTTCTTATGAAATGCAACAGACAAAATTTCATTTCAATGAATATAATTAAAACACAAAACAGGAGCAAATACAAGGAAATTATACAACAATATTACTCCCTGAAAGCTTGTGTACTAGCGATTAATAAACTGAATGTTCCATTGTAACTCTTGTCGCTTCACAAATATAACTATTTGGTTATGAGTTATAGAGCAAGTGCTAAGATTAAACACTATATAAGACAATTTGAATAAATTTTGCCTATAGCAACATCAAAAGAATTCATGAATCAAATGAGATTGATTGCTTTGTGTGAGGGGGTAATTTGCTTAATCTAAGGGTTGATGACTATGCTACATACACCGCAAATATACATAAACGTTTTGCAGTTTATTTACTTAAAACATTTTTAATGTTTATTTTTGCGACAGAGATAGTGTATGAGTTGGGGAGGGGGAGAGAGAGACGAAGACACAGAATCCAAAGCAGGCTCCAGGCTCTGAGCTGTCAGCACAGAGCCAGATGCGGGGCTCAAACCCACCAACTGTGAGATCATGACCTGAGCTGAAGTCAGATGCTTAACCTATGAAGTCAGGTACCCCATTTTGCAGTTTATTTTAATTAAAGAACAGAGAAACCAATCTTACAGAAATGCATCGTTAGAACTGGAAGAAGATAATTTAATTCCATCAACCTCAGAATTTTTAGTTTTCATTTTCCTCCAAAATGAATCAAGTAAAGTAATTTCAAAATTCATCTTTAATTCTTCCTTCCTAGACAGTAATTTAATTTGTAACATTACAGTTTAATTTTAAATGAACTTCTATGAAAGAGATGGATTCTCTATTCATGAATCTCCTAATATGGATCTTTCTTCTTTTTTGTGTGAGTGAAAATCATATTAATATTAAATGAATCTAAGACATAAAATTTTACAAAACAGATATATAGCTTAAAGAATTATTATACTTCAATAACCGTAAGTTTATAAAACAGATCATTACCAACTGTCTTAGAAACACTTCAGATATCCTCCTCCCTAGCGAATTCTTCCTTCTTTCTGTAAACAGCTATCATCCTTTGTAAAGAGGAGAGGGACCAAGAGGAGAACCACCGCGTCTTTTATAACCTAATCTTGGACCTAGCATACAATTACTGTGGGCATCTTCTATTGGTAACGCAGACCAACCCTGGCATAATGTTTTGGGTTGTGGAAACCAGGAGGCTAGGATCACTGGGGCAACTCAGAGGTGGTATATCATATTGGGTCAGGTGGCTACCATTCACTGTGGCCAAGAGAGCAGGTCAATCCCATTGCTCATCTGAAATGCATCTAGGAGCTGGGTGTTCAAAAATTTCCCCCTAGAAATGGGAGAACTATTCGGAAGGGAAGAAAGGAGAGCCAGGTAATCACCCTGCCTCCCACACAAACACACAGTATCTGCTATCAGACAAGAAACTTTGAAATCTTATTTACTGCATCAACTTCTCATTTCTCTTTCTGCTTCACCTTTGTCTGGTTTACAGACCTAAGAGTCAAAAACTCTCAGACTCAAACATATAACTTGTACATTCAAAATATAAACTCAGCATTTTTCATTACTTTTTAAAATTGGCATTGTTATCTTGTGTGTTTTTGAGCGGCTAAGATATAAGATATTTAGCTTTACATCAATTGCTCAAATGAGAGAAAACAAACATATGTTGTTATCAGTTACACTTTCACTTCTGAAACACACCTGAAACACAATTTCTTAGAAAAATACAGGCAAAAAAGAAAAGTTACAACATACTATTATATTTGTACATTAGCTTTCATAGCCCAACTCTACCCCCTCAGTGATAGTTCTAACTTCAGAACTTAATTTTGATGTCTCCTACATAAAAAGATTGTAATCATGATTGGTTAACAAGACCAATCTGGCTACTTCATACTATTTTAAGTAGCCTGGTTTTCGAATTTTTCAAATATACAAAAGAACCCAAGTAGTGGCCTTTCAAAAGCCCCTTCTTACTTTATCTGTATTGCTACAATTTTGTGGGGCCATAAAGCTAGGAAAGCTTCTGTATATAGATATGCCATGTGAAATTCTAAACAAAGCCACCGAGAGGAGCTGTAACCAAGATGACGCAATTTATAGGCTGTCATCCCCATCCGTTCGGTGGGTGAAGAAGTTAACAAGAATTCATTTTAAAAATCTGAGTTTTGAGTTTCATCATTTGGAAAGCTGAGGAATATGGGATGCCTTACATTTACAAGAATGAACATTATTATTCCGTTCTTGTGACACAAGTTTCCTCTAGCTTTGAGCCTTCAAAAGTGGCTTTGTTTTTTAGTTGTCTTGTAATTTTAGTTTCTTTTAATCTGGAATATTTCTCAGTCTTTCCTGACCTTGCTATTCTTAAAGGATCCAGGCCAGTTATTTTGTTGAATGTGCCTCATTTTTGGTTTGTGAAATATCACCTCGTGATTATATTTAGGATATGCATTTCTTACAAGATTTTTACAGAAGTGATGTCTTGTTAGTATATCGGATTAGCTTGTCCCAATTTTGGTGATGTTAACTTTGATCATTGGATAAGGTGGTATCCTTTGAAATTAAGTCATGTATCAGAGGACTATGCTCTTCTACATTTAACTAATGCTGTTAAAAATTAAAGACAACTTTTAAATTCTTTAGTTTTTTTTTTATATGAACAATTTCAGTAGGACACTGAAGAAAGAATCAAAGACCGATTCCCTTTCCTGTCAATAAATTATTCTTTTTTTCAGACAAGACTATAGCATAGCTTTTAACCTGTACTATTGTAAAACTCTTTCTAAAAGTAATTGGCCCCAAAGTGCAATGCTTTTATTCCTTTCACACCAATAATTTACATTACTCTTAAAATTTTTCACCTGCTATATTTTCAGAAGTAGTAGTCTTGGTGAAAAACATTTGAAAATTAACCTATATGGTTTTAGAAAGCTCACACTAAGAATTAATTTACCTTTAAATCTCTATATATTACTTTATGTAAATTACAAATAATTGGGGGTGCTGGGGTGGCTCAGTCAGTTAAGAGTTCGACTCTTGATCTTGTCTCAGATCATGATCTTGTGGTTCCTGGGATGGAACCCCACATCCGGCTCTCTGTTGACAGTGCGGAGTCTCCTTGGGATTCTCTCTCTCCCTCTCTCTCTGCCCCTCCACCACTTAAGCTGTCTCTCTCTCTCTCTTAAAATAAATAAACATTTTTTAAAAAACAAATGATTGGATAAAGCAATATTACAGCAAGTTTTTGGCTTCTTAATGGGCATTTTGACTATTAAATATGAACAAATATTTAAACCTAATATTAATTTAAAATGAAATTTTATTTTTGTCTTAAATTTTGCCTTTAAAAGGGTAAGAAAGGGGCGCCTGGGTGGCTCAGTCAGATAAGCGTCTGACTTCGGCTCAGGTCATGATCTCGCGGTCCGGTTCAGCCCTGCGACAGGTTCTGTGCTAACAGTTCAGAGCCCGGAGCCTGCTTTGGCTTCTGTGTTTCCCTCCCTCTCTCTTTCTCTGTCCCTCCCTGCTTGGGCTCTGTCTCTCTTGCTCTCAAAAATAAGCAAAACATTAATAATTAAACAAAAAAAGATTAAAAAGCTGCATTGTAACTTATTTCCTTACACATCAGGAAAATCAGATTTTTACTTTTCTTTTCTAACTTGTAACACTGGTAATTCAGGTAGACTTTTTTAAATTTGACTATAGAAGAAATATTGCATGAATAATGTTTAATTTGGAAAATTAAGTTTTTGCTGTATAAGGCAATTTTCCAAAAGACAGAGAATATGTGTTTTAATAAGCCATGCCTCTCATGAATTACTGTTCATTCCTATAATTAAACCTCCATTCTCCTTATTATTTTGGGTGGAATTAAGACTGAGACCTACCCTTCAAATAAAATCTGCATGCGCTCACCAATAAAGCTCGACTCAGTCTATGGTTCAGTACTGTGTAAACATTCTCACCTGATGCCAAATCTAAGGTTTTGCAAATTTGTGTTGGCAAATCTCAACCAACACAGTCATATGAACAAACTATGTGTTAGAAAATTAAGTTCTTCATTGGAATTCGAATTTTAGAAACTTCATAGCTGTTAGTACCTTCAGATTTGTGTACACATCGTGGTGGTTGTTGACTGTGTCTTAGATTGCATGGAGGAAGGCCTAGTTAGATTTGACATGACTAATTAGATGACATTCTGCTCTTTTGAAGCTTGTATTTCAGATGTTATGTAGAAGTTTTCTATGCTCATTAATTGCGACCCACTCCTGGCGATTTATTTTGGAACAAAAACAGAAAAACACAAAAAATCTAGAATGTGTGTTCATGTTTTAAAAATGTAAAATACAAAAGTGAATGGCTAATTGGCACAGGCACTTAAAATTTGTATTTTAAACATTTTTGTAAAAAGGAAATAAAGGGGGGAAACCAGAGATGAAAACTTAGAACCCAAAATGTTACTGTTTTAATATAATCCTAAGAACCAGAGACTAGAAATTTCCATTTATAACATAGAAGAAGAAAAAGAAGTCATCAGTGTTCCTGAAAGAATAGTTATCTCCTGGAGTGGACGCTGTCTCCAATAATTTGTTTTATTTATTCAGGTATTTCTAAAAGGTTTCGTTTGTGAAAGCCAGCCTATGTCAAGCAGCTAAGCACCAAGGCATCTATGAGACAGAGGAGTTAGCTCTTAAACCTCTGCACTTTAGAAAAGCATGCTGGAAGCCTATTGGAATAAATGTTTACAAGGCACCCAATATTTTGTTCCATGTAACTAGTAGTCTTCCTAGTGGGATAGAATTTTACATTCCCTTATCTAACAAATATTTGAATGTCTCTTATATTCCCTGGTAGCTTTCTAGATGCTACCACGTGAACGGAATAAAATTATACGGCATACATTAATGGAAAATGTAGTAGATTCATTACAAAATGACCGTGGTTTTTCACTCAATTCTTCATTCAATTCTTCAAAAGTAGTGTGATCTTATAACTCCTCCTATCAAGGAGTAAAATCTCCTTCCCCACCTAAGTCTTGACTGCTCTTGTGAATTGTTTTGGCAAGTTGAATATGGTGAAAATGATTTCTGAGTGTCAAACTTAGCTCTCAAGAGTGCTTGCGTTACTGATTGTTTCTACCGTCTCCCTGGCAACACTGCCACCTCCAAGAGAAGCCTGAAGACAGATGTCAGTCAGTGAAATCTCAGACATAAAGAAAGCTGAATAAATATCAGAAGAGTTGTGACCAACCCAAAGATATATGTTTGAGTCTAATCAAGATGGGAAAAACTGCATAGCCATTTTACAGAAATGTGTGTTTTGCAGTGGTTTTGTTACATGGCAGTAGTTAATGATATGATGCTATACTTTTTTTCAGAAAATATATATAAGTAAAAGAAAGGTGTCAATGGTAATATGTACATATGTAGTATTTCAGATATGTGTATAAATGATATAATTAATAGACATGATAGTATTATATATTTTATTTCTTATAGGTATTTAGAGAGATTGAACATAAAATTGGATGAAAACATGTTAGAGAATATTTCTTTGAAGTAAAATTTAAGAGAAATGGGGAAGATGTGAAGTCAAACAAAATTAAAAAAATTACTGTATATTGATGAGTGGAAGATACAGGTGACTAATTTATTTTAAACATTGTAAAGTTAGTTTTAACTTAAAGTATTATAATGATAATCTTCTATTTTTTATATTGAGAAGCCTTTTTTGAACAGCATGGACTTGGAGTGTCTTGTATTGACTCATATGAAACTCCTTTTCTCATAAATAAATAAAAATATCCTAAGGGTTGGTATTTTGCCCTTAATTACTATCAATAGGAACATTTACTTGGGGATGATTGAATTATGAAGAATCTTGAAATAATGTGAAAATGTTAATTTGTAATTTCTTTTATTGGTTGCACAGAATGTTTGGCCCAGTTTAACACACTCTTTATATTTTGTAATTGTAGAAAACCTCTTAAAAGGAAGATCTTTCATGAACCCCAGATGAAACTCAATTAAGAGAAATGAATCAAGTTGGGTAGTAAGATCCTAGCAAATAAAATGTTATCATAAGTAATCTCACTGATCACTCTAAACTAGTTGATGATGATATTACCCTTACCTATGCAGAAAGCATGGCAAAGAAGGCTAAATTTTTTAATGTTTATTTATTTTTGAGAGAGAGAGAGAGAGCACACAAGGGAGAGACAGAGAGAGAGGGAGACAGAACTTGAAGCAGGCTCCAGGCTCTGAGCTGTCAGCACAGAACCCAATGTGGGGCTCGAACTTGGGAATGGCAAGATTATGACAGGACCCCAAGTCAGACGCTTAATCAACTGAGCCACCCAGGTGCCCCAAGAAGGCTAAAAATTATAACTCTGACAATTTCTGGAATAAAAATTGCTAAAATATTTGCCCTCGACTAGGAGGCACTTCTTGACAAATATGTTCTCTGTTTCTCAAAGGTGTAAAGAGGAGAATTATCTGCTAACATCTTCCTAGAATAATTGAGATAAGCTAGTACTCTTTCATTTGTCCCACTTCTCCAGGATTTTGCACTGTACAGTAGGTGATGATTTGTGAATACAAATGCAGATTTTGTATTCACAAATCATCAAGACGCAGCATCTCTGAGGCATGTGAGCCCCTCTTGCTACATAATTCTGCAGTAGAAAGTATTCATTTTCTATGTTAGAATTATGGAATAAAAATCTTAGGATTTTGAGAATCTTGTAATTCTAGACCTTCACGTAAAACAAAGATCTTTATTTTTTATTCTGTGATATATAGAGAGTTTGGGTTTATGTAGAGCAAGATTTATCATCTGGTCATTTAATTGTGTGTTCTTAGGGGTCATTTTCAAGTAAAATGATAAACTGGGCTTCTATATAATATACATTTCCTATTGGTTATTTATCATTATTTTTAATTAGTTATTTTTGTATTCACAATAAATCTCTCCTGGGCACTAAATCTGATTACTGAGGCAGTGACAGATGGAGAAGAGACATCACCTGGCTGATTACTAACGCTGGCCAGGTTGAGCAGCGAGGGGAAGTACTTCTGTAGACAGCCGTCACAGAATAAGAACACAGATGTACATCTTATACATCTTTCTGGAACACTAAAGGAGAGGATAAAAAGCATTTATATAAAATACTTAAGGACATCAGTTGGTCTATAACAATATCAAAACAATTCTCCCCTCTGAGTGACACACTAGCATGATATAACATAGAAAATTGGTATATGAGTTCTATTCACCTTCCTATATTATTAACCTGTACCTTGGATTTAGTTCCTTTAGGATAGAGCCAAATCTCAAGTGACTGGGATCATGGAGGACTGAGTTAATCCTATTAATTTAAACTGTTTTAGGAACCTCCACACTGTTTTCCAGAGCGGCTGCACCAGTTTGCACTCATAGGTTTAACAGGAAAACAGGAGAAACCTAATGGAGGACCAGAGGGCGGGGAAGAGGGAAAGAGAGTTGGGGAGAGAGAAGGATGCAAAACTTGAGAGACTACTGAATGCTGAAAACGAAAAGTGGTGGTGGTGATGGAGGAGGGCACTTGTGGGGAAGAGCACTGGGTGTTGTATGGAAACCAATTTGACAATAAACTATTTAAAAAAAATAAACTGTTTTAAAACAAAGCTAAATGTATGTCATATTAAAAATGTTTCAAGAGATGAACTTACATATTTAATAAATTTGATACAGAAAATAAAGAAAAATTAATACTTGATATAGGAATTATATTGCAGATCAACTTTCAATTGGAAATTTGAACTATTGAGAATAAAAATTTTAACTTGTATTGTCTATTGACAAGAGATTATTATCTCTTCTAAAATTCAAGTAGAGGAAGAAAAATATTCCATGTTCTTCAGATTCCACAAAGCCTCATTTCTGGTGTATTTGATAGTATAATATAAAAATACTATAAAATAAGAAAAAGAAAACTATTTTTCTTATATTCAGTCTATTATTTTGAAAGTAAAGGCAAGTATTTCAGACAGTGAGAAACTATTCAATTAACAACATTTTAATCTTCATAATAAGTCTGATTCTCTTCTTTTGGATACAAAATAAACATGATTTTAGACAACACAAAAATGTCTCCTTCCATTTGCAGCAGAAAAAAAAAGATCCAGAATAGTAATTCTGAAAATTTTTGGATAAATGATTTTTCTGAAACTGAGGAACATTTATTATAAACAAGTAAGTGTTCTCTCATTAAAGAATGCCTCGCTAGATCCAACAGCTGGCTGGAGGAATTGGGTGATGGCTAAGGTTATTAATTTCCAGAACAACAATATGGGATTGGGGTTGTTAAATAAACCTAAATGTGTTTGGGAAAACTTAGTAGCACTCTGGTTGGAAATCTGGAATCAAATCACTTTCCATTCACTTGGCTGTAAGTAATGGAATCCTGGCTGGGTGAAGCATCATGACTGTCCAAACTTTCTTTGCTTGCAGAGTCTTGGAATAATATGCCTTAAGGAGTTGTTCTAGCACTTGAAGGATATGAGGGAAAGAATTATAGCAATTGGGAATCATATTGAATTTTGTTAATCATGGAAGATATCTCAAAAAAAAAAAAGAAAAGTTTAAGTGAGTCAACTATCAACTCAGGTTGTACTGTAAAATACAGAAAGCCTCTATGGAATGTATACAAGGACTATATTGCTCTCTCATTAGAAGGAAGATTATACAGTAATAAAGTCCAAGATTTAATTATTTAAAAATACAAATACATTCATATCCACTCTCCTGGCAAGAATCACATGTAGGGGTTCAGAAAATTATTTCTCACAGATCAAAGCCAGTCCACCACCTGTTTCTTTAAAGTTTTATTAGACTTCATTCATTTGAGTGACAATATGGGCTGCAGAATTGCTAATATTTTCTATGTGGTCCCTTCTAAAAAATATTAGGTTATTTCTGTCCTATGCTTTAGTCTGGGCATAACTTAAGTCAAGGCCCAGACGGAAAAAAAATGTAGGATCCTGAAATTCATGATAGTAAGGTTTGAGGAGATGGTTTTGACATCAGTCAATTCCCAGATTTCCCTGTACCCTCTGGCATGAAACAAACCAGCAGCATCCCTTTTATAGAGGAGATAAGACCTCCCATTTCCTGGATATTTAATTACAGGCAGATGTTTCACACAATAATGTTTAATCTCCTCAAACTGGTAACCAGAGTCAGATCTCAGCACGACTTCTGCAAGTTCTATATAAGAAAATGGATGATTCACCAATGGGTGCTTAGATACAGTTAATATGTCCTAGAGAAAACCAGAACAATATGACTCAAAACATTCATTGAACAGACTCTAATGACTAGTACTGGATTTGTAGCCAAAGAAATGCACCAAAACAAACAAACAAACAAACAAACAAACAAAAACCCCCAACATATTAGCTATTACCCTTTAATTCTTACTGTTCCATAAATAACTTGGTGGTAAAAGAAGAAAAGGTAAACCTTAATATGAGATCCGAAAGCTTAACTAAACAAGAGACTTTCTGAAAATATCTTTTTTCTTCTACCTTATTACTGTATTTAAGAGTTTTTAAAAGAAAAGTTTTATATTCTATGGTTCAGAGACTGAGAATTCTAGATGATACAAGTAAGACATGGAACTGCTCAGGTTCTTCGCCCTATAGGATGAGAGCTATGATAATATGAATCTCAAAACCTCAAAACTTGCCCTCCAGCTGTCAATAAAGAAATAAAAGTAATATTATATCCTAGGGAATGGAGATGGTGGAGTTTAATGGTGCCATTAAAGACTTGTAGCATGAAGACCATTATTATATCTCAGATTAATTCCCTAGTTCGGCCCTTGAAGAAGCATAGTGGATATTTTTTGGAAATAGCCTATAATAGTGTACCACAGGTATAACCAAGTAGTGTAACCAGAGTCAGGACTTGTGCTAGTTGTGGTATCATTACCAGAGGAGATTAATAAGAACTTAAGTACCTGGTGTGTGGCCACTGATTTGGTGAATGAGTTATCTTCCATTCCAGTTATAAGACACGATCAGAGACAGTTCACATTTGTACAAAATAAACACAACTATTCACTTCTGGTTTTCCTCATCCTTATTTTAACTCTCCTCCCTTCTGCTATAATATTGTATGAAGAGCCTAGACCACCTTGCCATTCCACAGGTCTCTTATATTAGTAGCATCATGATGATCAGACAGGATGAGAAAAAAGTTACTCATACACTGTGTACTGCAGTGAGGTACATATATTTTATAGTGTGGAAGATAAACCTTGTGAAGATGGAGTCACCTGACACATTAGTAGACTTTTGGGGTTCAGTGATACAGAACATTTTAGTATATCCTTTCCAAAGTCAAAGACAAAGAGTTGCATCTTGCATCCCTTACCATAACGAAAGAAACACTGTACCAAGTGAGCCCCTTTGTGTCCTGGAAGTAACATATCCCACCTCTAAAAGAAATATGCTGCAAGCTTAAAGTTTATCCTAAAGCAAAAAAGTGCTCTGTAGTAGACCCAGGTCATGGTGCAAGCAACTATGTCAATAAAGCCATTCATATATTAAAATGTTGATGGCAGGAAAGGAAGGCTTGCTTTGTGGGGCAATGGTAAGGTTCAATGGGGTAATCACACTGTAGAATTTTGGATTTCTAGAGCAAAGCCATGCCAGCCTCAGCAAAGAATTATGTGTTCCTTGAGAAATACCTCTTAGTTCTTTAATGGTAAAAACGGAACTTGACCACTGAATGCCAAATAATTATGTGTCCAGAGCTGAAAGTTTAAAGCTGGGTTCTATCAGACCCAGCAAGTCAAAAATTTGGACACACTAAGCACAGGCCATCATAGGTTTGAAATGGAGCATACTGAGCGGAAGTTAGACAAGTCTCAGTACTACAAGTAAGTTGCAAGATCATGCAGATCAAACCCACATGACACAATGTCTGTATCAGAACCCTTTCCCTGATTTGCAACTATGGTCACACAAGACTCACGTCAAGCAAAAGAGAAAAAAGCCCAATTTGTTTCGTAGATGTGTTAGCTGGTATGTGGGTAAAAGCTACTCATGGATGGGTAGAGATGTGAGTGGTGCCTTGATCATCCACTTAGGGACGAACAGGAAAATGGCATGAGGTGAGAATGTATACAACAGATTCCTGCCCATTTTCTCAGGACCTTAACAGCAAAAGCACTAGATGATGTGAGACACAGACATGTGAAATGGAAGAGTGTTTATGAACACCTGGCAACAGATGTGAAGAGTGAAGATTATGTATCATCTACCAGAAAGCATCCACCATGGAAGAAATACTGAGCAACTAAGTAGACAAAGTGACTTGGCCAGTTGAAGTTGTCAGACTTCGCCATTGGCTATGCCAGAACTGTCAGGATGGACACCTGTATGTAACCATTTCTATAGCAGAGATGGTGGCTATGCATTAACCTAAAAGCATGGGCTTTTACCAACATTAGTATAGCTACTGTAGTCTCTGGGTTTTTCTGTTTTTCAACAGTAGTACGTTATTATTTTTGTTGAGAGATCACTTTGGCAGTATCAATCAAAATTTAAATGTGCATACTCTCTGATGTAGCAATTTCACTTCTGGAAGTATATGCCAGGAAATACTTATATATTTAGAGAAAGATTTTATGGATTATATAATTTGACATCACATATGTAAATCAAATTGTCTCAAAGTAATTTTATTGTGCTTACAGGGTTTTGTTTTTGTTTTTGTTTTATGCTTTAAGATTTTTTTTCTCCCTTCTTTACTCTATTCCATGGTCTATTCTCACTTCTTTCTTTTTTATTGACAAAGGAAAAACAGATCAGAAAAACTTAAAAGTATGCAAGGGTTATTGGATTACCCTAGGCTTGCATTCAGTAGAATTTTATGTATTTCTGCTTTTGTCTTTATATATGCTGTTGAAAATATATACTAAGAGAGGTGAATGCTTGGAACACTTTATTTCTCCAAAGATTGTGATGACTCTAAGGATAGAATAAAGCAGGAAAATGCATGTTTATGATACTGGGGGCATTGTTGACATTTGAGATTGTGAAAAATGAAAGAAAAGGACGTATTTATAATTAGTGCCATGGAAAGGAGTTGGCATATACCAGAGACAGTTGGTGTGATCACGGATTCTGTTTAAAAAGAACTCTCCCAGGCTGCCTGGCTGGCTCAGTCAGTTGAGCATCCGATTTCGGTTCAGGTTATGATCTCTTGGTACGTGAGTTCTAGCCCCACATTGGCCTATGTGCTGACAGCTTGGAGCCTGGAGCCTGCTTCTGATTCTGTGTACCTTCTCTCTCTGTTTTTCCCCTGCTCACTCTGTCTCTCTCTCTCAAAAAAAATAAATAAATATTTAAAATTTTTTAAATAAAAAATAAAAAAATAAAAAAATAAAAAGAACCCTCCAAACTAGAACCAAATTTGATCCTCAATAGCAAAGGGAACTGCAACTCTGAAAAGTATTGACTTTTAATTTTAATCTTTAACAATGTCAAATCAAGAAAGTACCTAAATGGTCACTGGATCCCAAGATTTTATTTTGTGGATGAAACAACTGTCATCTGTTTGCTTAAGTCAGACACAGCTGTGAGCTGCTCCTTCTCCAGGCTGTCTTCATCTTTTCTTATTTTAATGCAGTTTCTTTACTGAAACAATCTTTGTAAATCTCCTTTCTCTCTGATCATTTACCTAGTTTATTTTTTAAAAAGTTGTATAGGTTTTAGTCTATCACGAAATGCAATTAGTGTTTAAATATTTTGACTGGGATTGGACTGTTAAAGAAAAATAAGAATTTTGTCCCCCATTATTTCCTGAAACATTGTAAAAGTTAGGTCATTCAGAAAAAGGAGAAAATTTGAACAAACTCATTATGTTGTGATTTTTACATCATTATTCTCCACATCAGAAAGCAATGTGTGTCCTATTTTTTAGCTGTGGTCAGCTATGGTAACCTAAGACTTTACTCTGGATTCACAGCAGAACCTGACAGCAACAACATATTCATTATAAACTGTATTAATTCTCTATGGATCATCCATTAGATGGCAACATTATCGTATACACCTGGAGTTTTAAATGTACTTATAAGCATACTAAGAAAAATAATGTTGCTTTTTTGTTTTCACAGTTCAAAAAATAAGATTTCTAATGGAACGCTACTGTACAGTTTAAGAGTGATTGGGTGCCAGAAGACGCTCCTGGGTGGGTGTGTCTGTGCTGTGTTTGAAAGACGACATCAATGGCAAGTTTGCACCTCTTGTGCAAGTCCTCAAATGTTTCCATATTTTTTAAACTAAAAATTATGAATTCAACCTTGATCATTTTTCATAAACTCTAGCCCGCTTATGAAGAGATTTGTGCAAAAGAAATGGAAAACCTATTTCGTGGCATATTACTCCACTGGGTGGAAGTGAAAAATCTTCTTTTAGCATACGTATTTTGTTTTATTTTTTAAATATAGTTTATTATCAAGATGGTTTCCATATAACACTCAGCACTCATCCCAACAAGTGCCCTCCTCCATCACCCATTTTCCCCCTCCCCCATGCCTCATCAACCCTCAGTTTGTTCTCAGTATTTAAGAGTCTCTTATGGTTTGCCTCCCTCCCTCTCCCCAACTATTCTTTCCCCTTGCCCTCCCTGTGGTCCTCTGTTAAGTTTCTCCTGTTCCACCTACGAGTGAAAATATATGGTATCTGTCCTTCTCTGCCTGAATTATTTCACTTAGTGTAACACTCTCAAGGGCCACCCACGTTGCTACAAATGGTCAGATTTCATTCTTTCTCATTGTCATGTAGTATTCCATTATATATAGTATAATATTCTAAAAGCAACAATAAAATGGCAACAACATAATTGCAGAATGGAGTGGTGATAGAGAATAGAAGTTGATTGGAAATAGTGCTTGGCTGCTGAGAATTGGATGACCTTTTGGAAAACACTTCATTTGTATGGCCTACCTAAGAAAAGTATTACCCAAAATGTGGCCTGTTGACCCACAGTTGACCTGCAGATCCATCTGTGTCAGCAACACCTAGAAACTTTTTAGAAAAGCGTATTCTCAGGCAAAGCTCAGAATTTAGACTGTGGGTAGGTGGGATTCAGTAATCTGTGAGTTAACAAACCCCTCAGATAATTCTTAGGCAAGCTAAAGTTTGATCATCTCCGCCTGAGATTTGCCACTGGACATGAAGGTGTAGGTTATATTACTGACTAAAGTCCTTTACAGCAGTTAAGTTAAAGGGCTTGTTAATTAGAAGTCATAATTAAGAGGTGATAATGAATAAATGAAATAAATTTAATTTTACCATCTAACTTACTAGTTGAGCTATATTTTAATACTTCAGAGGCAT